>NC_142524.1:15392074-15672074 GCF_964205215.1 Stylophora pistillata
TACTGGATTGTTTGGTCGAAGACTTGAATGAAGACCAGAACTTTTTGCTGTTTGATTTCAACAGATTGGGCAAACCCTGAAACCAATCTTTACGTTTTTCAGCTATCAATTATTTGGCTTGTCGTCTCAAGGTTCGAATTCGAAATTTTTCATGAATGTTAAGTTTTCCAGTCTTTTTGGCCTTACGCCGGGCAGTTTCTTTTTTCTTTAGAGGGTGTTTAATTTCGTTGTCTAGCCAAGGAGGCGTTTTTTTTTTTTACGTTTAAAGGTCTTTACTGGAATATGGTCAGCTACTGCACCAAGAGCCCTGGGGGACACCATATTCAATCTGCTTGCTTTCAGAAGCCTCTCCATTTATTGTGGTGTACTGTTTTCGATCTTGTAAATATTTCATGATCCATTCATGTAGTTTACCCGAGATTCCACTTGCATGTAGTTTCATTGAAAGTTTTTTATGGCAGATGCTGTCAAATACTTTCTGGAAGTCAACAAAAATTGCACTACTATTACTTTTCCATTGTCTAAGGCTTGTTTCCATTTTTCTGTCATATTCAGCATTAGCTGTTCTGTGGATTTTCCTTTTCTAAAGCCTCACTGACTGTTACCTATCAAGTTGTTATCATTTAGATGGTTATCAATTTGTTTACAGACCGTACTCTCTAATAGTTTACCAAGTATGCTAAGTACAGAGATAGGGCGATAATTGCCACATTCGAGTGTGCTTCCTTTCTTGTGGGAACATCGAACACGTGCAGTTTTCCACTGGGTTGGTTTAGGTACAGGCTGACCCAAACCTTCATTTCATCCACAGTGACCGGATACCAGACGGATCGTTCTTCAGGTCCTCTTTTCGTTCTGCCTATAAATTGGTTTGTTCAACTAGCAACTGCCATAGTTCTTCAGTAAAGAAGTCGACCAAAGAAGTCCACCAATAACCTAGCTCCATTTTCTGCCTTTAAAGCACACACAACCCACAATTCCTCTATTCGTTCCGACGAAGTGCTAACGCTCGAAACGTCAGCTTTTGTAATCGTTACGGTGGCCAATTTACCATTTCAACTTTGTTGATATATCCAAATTATTTCGTTACTCCCACCGACGCAGCCCCAAAAAGTTTCCTTCGAAACGATCAGCCTTTATTCTTCAGTAAAGAGCAGCAAAAAGAAATCCAGGCAAGATCGAAGGTTTTCCGAATCAACATTTATTCCAACCTCTTTTTGAAATTGTACATCTTCCCTACGATTGATTCCCTCAGACCAGTCATTTTCCTCCACATCCTCATCCATTTCCTCGTCTGTGTCTTCGTGAGAGGTGGGATCATCCGAATCCTCTTGGCTAGATTCCGACTCATCTGAGAAGAATTCTTCCTTAGAGACTCGGTGCTCAGTGAAATAAGCCAAAGGAAACTCGTCTTCGTCTAAAAACGGAATATTTAAGCCCTTTTGACGGCTTCTAGAGTTAGAATCTAACGGAGCATCATTCCTTGTAGCCGCCATTTTAAAATCACCCACGTACACAATGTGTTGACAAAAAACCTAGATAATTTCGTTCAAAGAGTGCCAAATTCGGCTAATTTTGAATAACCCAGCCTAAGTGCAGGCGGACTTTCCTTCGTTCCTTCGTAAAGTCCTTAACGAAGGAGCGAAGGAAAGTCCGTCTGCACGCAAGCTATGTATAATCCAGCAATATTTTTTATGTAAGCTATCCCAAAACGATCTATTAGTTTCCAGGCCCTAAAATGTGACCATAGGGCTCGCTGTAAGTGAGGCTGTATTTATCTGGACATGTGTGCCTACTTGGCATGTTGAGGGTTTAGCGTAATTATTACTTTAGGGTAAAGTAATCTTAGTTAACGACGATTCACCTTGATAGAGGTGGCTAGTGGTGGGTATTCGCCGAGCCACGAAGCGGCCAGGTAACTTTCTATAACTAGCCACTGATACTGAAACAGTGAAGATAATATAGCACAAAAAGATGATTTTACTGTACTCATTTATTCCTGCGAAGATCATACTGAGACTACAATATTTTCGGGCGCAAATCTCGCTGGAGTTTTCGGAGGTAAATAGCAGAAGATATTTGTATTTTGAGTAGCCAATCAGAGCCCGCCTTTAAAGCTATCCTCTGTTTTAGCATATGCTAATTCTATTAGTTTCGCCTTTTTTCCCGGCCGCGGTGACTAGTGCAGATAACTCGCGTTATTTCTTCAATTTGTCAATCGCGTCCCTTCCTGTGTACAGTGTAACTTCGATTTAACGAAGTGCCAAGGGATGAAGATTGGTTCGTTACATCGAGGTTCTGTAGCATACATTTTACTGTAACTTTAGCCGGGCTGAAACTGAAGCATCGTTCGTTATACGTCTTATACCGAGGACTTCGTTGTATGGAGGTTTGTTAAATCAAGGTTCCACTGCATTTGCTTTAAGCTCTGATTGGTATTTTCATTTATTTTTGTTTTGATTGGCCGTTAAGATGATTTGTATTTTTTTAAGAAACGCAATCGAAATTTCCCTTTATTTATGAGTTTCCTTCTTACATTCCCCCTTAACTTGACAAGTACTTTAGATTCTATTTCTTCACTCTTATTCATTCCCAAAAGATGTAATAAGAATGTTTAAAAAATCGCTTACAATTCGGCTAGTTCTTGTGCTAAATCGTTGCATCGCCCCGTGGAATCACCAAGCCCCTTTTTTTTTAAGTGTAGTGGAAAATTCACCCTTAGACAGGGAAATCTACTGTCGGTATGGAGGTTGGATCTATTTTTTTTATTCCCATCCCTTTCTCCCCCTTATACAGATAGTAGTATTCCGAGGTTTTGACCTCGCTCTTGATAAATGACTAGACTGAATTTACCGAGACATATGACGCAACCACTTTTGGCGAAAAAGAGAGATTTTACACAGTCTAAAGGCTGAGTCTTTCCGCTACTTATTCAAATCCATTCAATACAAATCCGCTTTGTGAATTTTTATCTTTCTTAGCTTATATTTGATATTACATCGCATGCAATCTATAAAGAAATCCTTTAAACTGTCTGCCTGGGTAAACATCATAGCAGCCGTTAGTGGTTTACATTCCAGAGCCAGAATTTCAAATAATTTTATTTAATTTACAAGAACACTTGTATGATGTGCGTAAAATGCTTTTTCGGTCTTTTCACGTGGTTTCATAGTGATGGATATTTGCAAACCTTCCTGTCGAACGCATCTCGAAAACTGCAGACGAGCCAGTACTCAAGACTTTTTTCGCCTACGTGACTTTCCTGTATTTAAGACATACGAAAGTAAACCTCGGTTTTGATAAACTTTGGCCTTTCGTGAAATGCTAATTAATTTAGCACGCGGTTTATCCATGCAAACACTACAAAAACGGATAAATCTATTTTAGGCTCACGTGAGGAACCGGAGAAATCTGCACGTAAGCAAAATGAACCATTTCCTGAGTTAGAATTTAGAGGCATTGTAACAGTCACTTGGATCAAGTTTCACGCTTGCAAAGATACTGCAGTCGTTACGATCGACACCGCGCTTTGCTCGGAGTTTCTTTGCAGTTAACCGCCAGAAGAGATCAATTTTTAACCTCCCTTCGCTCGTTCATTACAATATCTGGCAAGCAGGTCGAAGTTAAAGGAAACACTTATCAGCTAAAAGGAATTATCTTGCTCAAACACTTAATGATAAGGTCACGTAAAGGTAACTAAGATGAAATTGCTAATTAGATCTTGGATGCTAAAAGAAACCGACAGGGGGGCGAAAAAGAGCGTCAAAAAATAGCACTGAAAGCCAAACACTGTACGAGAGAAAATTAGAATATTTGTATAGTTGTTACTTATGTTCATAGACATATTTTCAAATCTATGTCGTGCGTCAGAGGCAGACCACTCCTCAAAGCTTTCATTTCCTGTATTTCACTGTATTAAGTCAAATTTGTGGCTGTCCTAAGTAGCCCTTTAACGTCTTTGTGAAGTGACGAATACAGAGGGGAAGAGAGAAAAATATTACTGAATCAGGGGATTATTCATTAATCCAATGCCAAATTCTCCCAAGTAACATCATAAGAATTGTATGGCAGACAGTTTGGAGAATTACTAGTAAGATCTTGGGAGTGAGATGGTTATAGAATTCAATAATATTTAATCCGGCAGTGGAGAGGAAACTATAAAAGTTCATTATTTCAAATGAAACTATTTGCAATGTATTGCGAGAACTAATCATAGGTAATAGAGCGAACACTCTATTAACTATGAACTAACTGAGTTAGGAATTTTCGCAGTAGATTCACACTTCTTTTTCTTTGTTATGCGCTTTTTTGCCGGTTTAGCGTTCCTCATTATCTTTTGGTTACAGCTTTCTTGTATCATAGCATAGATCTTTTACCTGGCGCACAAGCAAATCTAGACTGACAAGGTCAGAACTCGTGAAGAAACATTTATTCGGAGATTTCAATACTGCTGTGTCAGTGCTATTTTTGACATAAAAGCGATGGAATTTTGACTTCTAATTAGGAGTTCGTAAATCCTCTATTGATAATGTACAATATATTGAGACAAGTAGCGAATATCTCTGTAAAATTTTTATAAAAGTAATGAGTTAAGAGCGTAGACACAGACGGGCGGAATACAATATATTAAATTCCTGTTTGATAGTTGTTATTCCTTCAAAGTACATGGAGAGTGATCGTCACAAAAGGGCTCTGCTGCCAGTAGAACCAGTATGCCCAGCCCTGTCTAGAAGCCGGGCTGATTACGGTCTCGGTGTTATTCAAGCCAATTTCTTGTGATTGGTTATCTGCCAAAACCGATGCCCGAAAAAAAGTTATTTTCAGAAACAATTTTGCAAAAGTGCAGCGTAGACGACGAAAGGAGAACGCTTTGTAACTTTACATGGCATCTCTTCAAAGAACCAAACGTTTTCTTGATACGAAAACTACGCTATTCTGTTACAACTTCGAGACTTATCAAATAATCTTCTGTTATGCAGAAATCTTGTGGCAAAAAGACAGAGGTAATTACATTTCTATCTTGAAAATCTTGATCAAGGTCCCAGCTAAAGGGATAAACCATTAGCAAAGAAGAATTTGAGAAGGCTTAAGCAAATAAGAAACCGCCGGCTGAATAAACTTCATAAACTAAAATCCGATCACTGCCTCTAATAGCTATATGCATGCTCAGTAATTTGAGCTTTTAGTTACAAAATGCCGTACAAATGGAAGGAATAGAAAAACGCAAACAACAGAGGAAATGTAATCGGACAAGAAAAGACACTTACAAACGTTATATGACTTGTGGACACGAAGAACGGAAAAACTTAGAGTTGAACGCGGTAAAGAAACGATGCTACTGACTTAAGGTGGCTCGATAGGCCAAAAAATCATAAAAACTTCATATTTTTGGAAATAAGTTTCTGGGCACCAACAGTCATTGTAGTTTCAAGAAAAGTAAGTCTTTTGTAATTTTTCCCATGGCTATTGTATGTTTTTCAACTGTTTTTGGATCTGTTTGAGCGGTTGCTATGGAAACCAGCATTGTTAACGCGTCGTTTTCCACCAAAAAAAGCCAATGATTTCAAAGAAATCTTCACAGGAGTGACCAGAATAGATTTCAGGGGCCTGGTAAATAGTTAGGCCCTAAATGAGGACATTGTGTGCTGATACATGACGTACTTGGCATGAGAAAAACGTGTTCGCTTGTTTACGATCTATCTACTGAGAGTTGAAGCGAATTATGCCTCCAAAAAGGAAATTTAGGAACGTTAGAAGAAAAAAAAGGAGGTTTACAGGCAACAAGTATACTAAGAAAAGAAATTCTGAAGAAATGGAAGGAACTGATGATCAGGAATCAGTGAAAGAAAGCGAGGAATCAGACATCACCGATATCGAAGATGAAAAGATTCCGAAAAACATCACACGGAATTCTGATCGTACTAAATCGATGCCTGCTACCCTGAGAAAGTTGGACGATAAGTCTAGCGATTCTGGAGACCCTGAAAACGATGAGGAGGAAAAGATGGCAAGTATAGAGGGTTTTCGTTTGATTGATATCTCTGTACTTGCTTCAGTCTTCGAGTCATTTTGGTGTCCGATGTGTAAATATGGCCACGTCACGTTCGAGGAGGATTGCAGCGCCAAGATGGGTTTTGCTACTCTTTTTGTGCTAAAATGCACATCCCAAAAGTGCAAATACTCGAAGAGGTTTTTTTCCTCTGCTAAAATCGAAGGGAGTCAGGCTTATGAAGTCAACCGAAGAGTTGTCCTTGCTACAAGGAACATTGGAATTGGACACCAGAGTCTTGTAAAATTCGCTGCGGTGATGAACATGCTACCGCCCATGAACGAGAACTCTTATCGAGATCATGTTGCCACAATTCGCAATTCTGCGGAGACTGTAGCCAAGGAGAGCATGCAAAATGCAGCTGAAGAGGCAAAAGAATTTTATGAGCCAGGAGAAGATGGGGTCTTTGACATTGGAGTGTCAGGGGATGGAACTTGGAGAAGAAGGGGGTACTCTTCAGCTTATGGGGTCGTCACTGCAATATCCACAGTTACTGGTAAAGTTCTCGATGTGGAAGTAATGTCCAAAGAGTGCAAGGAATGCATGGTTTGGAGAAGCAAAGAAGGAACTGTTGAGTTTCAGGAGTGGTGGGAAGGACACCAGCATCTTTGCCAGGCAAACTATTTTGGTTCTTCGGGGTCGATGGATGCTTCTGGAATGCTTGCCATATTTGAACGGTCTGTTCAAAACTACTCTGTTCGTTATACAGAATTTCTTGGGGATGGAGACAGTAAATCCCACAAACTTATTGTTGAAGAAGCCGTTTATGGGCCTGTTGAAGTAAGAAAATTGGAATGTGTGGGCCATGTCCAGAAACGTTTGGGGTCGCGACTTCGCTCACTGAAGAAGAGAACTGGTCAGACACGTCTTCAAGATGGAAAGTCAATTGGCGGAAGGGGCAGGCTAACAGACAATGTCATTGATAAACTGCAAGTATATTATGGGAAAGCCATTAGGAACAATACTCATGATATCCAAGCTATGGAGAATGCTGTAATGGCAATTTGGCATCATACACAGTCAACTGATGATAGCCCAGATCACGACCTGTGCCCCCCTGGAGAGAGTTCATGGTGTGGCTTTCAAAGGGATGTTGCACAGGGGACCTCTGATTATAGACATAACCATCCCCTTCCAACGGCTGTGGCTAATGCCATCTATCCCACCTTTGAAGCCTTGAGTGAGCAAAGTCTGCTTGCACGCTGTCTACATGGTGGTACGCAAAACCAAAATGAGGCCATCAATGCCCTTATCTGGCAGCGTGCTACAAAGGAAACCCACTCTGGGCTAGCAGTGGTGGAACTTGCTACCTTCTTGGCAGTCTCACATTTTAACAATGGCACTATTTCTATCATTTTAGTTCTTCGAAACCTGGGAATTGACCCAGGATTTCATTGCATCAAAGCTTGCCGAAAGCAAGATCATAATCGAATTCGCCATTCTCGCCGTAAAAGCTCTGAGCAAGCCAAAAAAAGGAGAAAACAGATCAGAAACTTCAAAAAAGGTTACAGTGACACTTTAGAGGCAATAGAAGGACAACAGTATGGTGCTGGTGCCTTCTAACATTGTTTTCAACTCTTGACTGCTTGCCCAATGATCTTGTGAACTTTATTTGCTATTTTCTAATTTTCCGTATTTCAGAGGTTTTGAAACCTTGTGACAATAATATCTCAAAAAATATTTACGATAAGTAGATCAAATTTTCACAGCATCTCAAGTGTCAATAGCTGTGTGCAATGACCTATTTTTATAGTGTTTGGACTTCTCACTCATGGGTTATGCCTTGTAAATTGAAGTGTAGTCAGGGTTATTTTTTGGTCTTTCTTTGTTGAGAGCTAATTCATGAATGCAACATAGTACTTACCTCAAAGTAGGTCATTGCACAGCTGTGATACAGTACAACAAGCACCTGAAGTTTTAGCTCTATAGCATAAAGCAGAGTAGAGATATCTTTGCCAAAAAACATACCTATTTTTGTCTCTCGGAATTGGGTGTGGCTAGAATAAATGGTGTGGCTCCTCTGAATTTTATGGAATGCTCTCCTAACTTAGTGGAAAGTAATGGGTAAGACCTATTTAAGTTTGTGGCACAAGTATAATGATATGATTTAAAGTTTAAGTGTTGGTAAAATTGTTGCCAAAATGAGCATTTTTAGACTATCGAGCCACCTTAACGAACTCTGATACTCAAGTGTTCAATTCTACCCACAAACTTATACAAATGAAGGTAAACAAAGCAAAATTATACGAAAAAACCTAACAGAATATAAATCGCCGTGAGTGAAACAAATGCGAAAACAATAGGAAAAATTTGCGTGCAAAATTTAAAAAATGTAATTGGTCGCGTTCGTATATACCTCTCGACACAGCAAAATAAAAGATTGATACACGCCTTCAGCTCATCGAGACTTGATTACTGTAATAGCCTATTGTACGGTCTACCGATTTGTGACATCGAAAAACTCCAACCAGAGTTAATGGAGGGAACCCTCTAAACTCTGCTCCAACGGATCCAAAACACAGCTGCCCGCTTGTTAGTCGGTGCTAAATCAAGAGACAGTATAACACCTATACTTATGAAACTTCATTGGCTCCCGGTCACAAAACGTATTCAATTCAAGATACTGTTGCTAACATACAAAGCACTAAATGACATGGCTCCAACCTACTTTGTTGAACTTCTTAGTCGATATATTCCAGCACGAAGACTCTGTTCATCAAATATAAATCTACTTGAGGTCCCAACAATTCGAACTAAAACGTATGGGCAAAGGGCATTTTCCTACGCCGCACCGTATTTGAGGAATCAACTACCTGAATGCATAAAAAACGCTGAATCTGTTGATTCCTTAAAACGCTTTTTGAAAACTTATCTTTTCAAAACTTAAGCCACCAGACTTTTTGATATCGTTCGTTGTCAAATATATGTATAACATGCACGTAATACTTCGTTAGTTTAGATAGAGTAGCGATAATTGCATGTATAGGATTTTTATTGAAATTTTGTTAATTGTGATTGTAAAGCGCATAGAGTTCAATTTTAATGCGCTATATAAGAACTTATTCTTAAATTAAATTAAATCGTAAAAGAAAAGGAAATCGCTAAATGGGAATGTAGCAGTAACAAAAAGTATTTGTTTCATAGTCAGCCGGAGAATACTCCACATTAATTAGCGAACCATTTCTGGAGTGTGCTTGAATACTCCCGGGATTTTCTTAAGCTGCCTCCCGTTCTTTAAAGTGATTTTGAGCGTTGAAGATAATACAACCCCTGTAGCCCTTCACTGCTAATATCAAAAGATCAATTCTCTGTCCTGTCTCTATAACACTTCTTGTAGTTTTAGCTGAGAGAATTAGGTGTTGTATCAGACTCAGTCCCCTGGCTGATAATTTTCTTTCTTCTTTTCTTCTCCGCACTTTTATGCTCAAAAATGTACTTATATTTTAGGGAGGAATTCCTTTTGGTCAAGTCTGAGATTGAAAAAGTTAGACAATAACGAATAATCGATCACTCAGGCGGACAAACATACGAGGAGAGAATAATCCAGTAAGGGCGTTAATCTTCTATAGCCCATTTCTGAATTGTCTTTAGCCTCTTTTTCAAAGCGAGTCCTGGGGCTCATCCTTTCGTATGGTAATAATTTTTCATTCACATGCAAATTAAACTCATTTTCATACGTATGGTTGAGCACCAGGCCTCGTTTTGAAAAAGAGGCCAAACGTAATTCGGAAATGGCCTATTGAATACACGCGTGCTATTGATCCACGTGTGCATTGGTTTTTTTTCCCCCTCGCCTTATGATTGGTTCGGAAAACTCACGTCAACCCTTTCTACCAATCAAATGCAAAGCTGTTATCGATGGCGACTTAGTCATCTGCGTTTTCCCGCTCTTTAGACTGGTCAGCTCATGCAGTTGTTCCACGTGACAGTTTACTTTATTCTGATTGACCATAGTCGTAAAATAGGTTTCGGGTTTACCATCTTTTTTTTTTTTTTTTTTTTTTTTCAAATTTACAAAATTTAATCGAAAAGCGCTCTACGCCTCGTTGCTAATGGAGGTCTGAGGCTAAGCCATTCGACCCGGGCGCCCCTTTTGGCTAATAAGTAGTAATTAGTAATGCTGAAGACAAGATAGGATCCTCTCCAAATTATTGCAAAACGTTAGTGCCAGACTCCCCCCTTCTTTCCCGCCTACGCTCCTGATTAAGAATGAACGAGGATGTTAATAAATGGCATGTGTCCATGGAAAAGATTAAGAGACACTTACTCTTGAAGTAGCTCCATTAACGAGGTAATATCTTGTGGAAATTCCAAGATGTAAGTAAGTAGATTCCATATCACTTTTAACTGTGTTTTTTCTTTAACTTTAATTTATATCACTGGGGAGTGTCGTAGGCCTTGGGCAAATAAACGAAAGGAAAACTCCACAAGGGAGACGAAGGGGAAAATGGTTAGACGTACTTCCCATATAGTCCATATCATACTGTTGAATGGAATGCAAATAAACTGTTAAAAATGATATTTCATACTCATGGTATTGCCTCATATATTGAGTAAAAACAAAAATACTGTGACCTCTTAGTCATTTGTATCGACAAGAGAATACTCTCTTGGAATTAGAAGCAAATATGAAATTATACCCTGGCCGCCCGAAGAGATTATATAATCAATCTCTTGCTGGCTGCAGATTTACAATCAATGCAAATCTAACTGCTTCAGTCCTTCAGGGATAAACCTTAGAAATGCATAACTTAAATGAGATGATGTGCTTTGTTATTCAGAGCAAATCTCTCATAATAATCTAAGACATCAAAGCCTTGAACTATCTGCAAATAGCCATTTCCGTAGTAGAAGGTCGCAGTCGGGACATTTGGACGCAAGCCATGGAAACAAGGTCAAGTGAAAAAGTTCGAGGCTTGCAAGTGAACCTCTTCAGAGAGAGAATTTTAAAATAAACAAATCTTGTTATTTTGAAGGGCATGTCTCTTTGAGATCCGCTAATCGCGAGAGGAATTGACCAGCAGAGCAGGTCAAGCAGCCCATGCAGTCATGGCCTTAGGGTTAGGAAGTCCCTGTGGTTTTGGAAGTTGGACGGGACTGCTTTTTTGGGAGAATGAACACGCATGAATCACCTAGAAATACCGACACTTGTGTGGGGTGGGGGGCTGGTCTACTGCGGGTTTCCCTGGCAGCTTGCTGGTTTTCCTTTTTCTTTCCTGGGTAGCTCGTAACAGGGGCGCCATTTTTTCTTAGGCCATTTGATGGCTTTCGACTCCAACAGTTTAGTTTTTACAGATCACAAGGTACGGAGTTACAAAAAGCACCGTTCTGCTGTCTCCGATTCTGTCAATTTTATCTTAAGCGGATGATATTGCTTTGCATGTCCGATAATGACTGTGACCATGACTCAGGCATTAGTGAAAACCAACCACAAGAACAAAATCTATATGAACCCAGCACGTCGGCTGACAGAGCTGACCACCAGGTCATCGCCAGTGTGAAAGGTGAGGCTTTACTACAATCCCGTTTTTGATGCTATTAGCATAATATTAATGTAATGATAATAATAAAAATAGTAACAATAGTAATAATGGTAATAATGATATTTTTATAAAAATGATAAACCTTTTTTCATTCTAATCATTAAAAATATTTACAAAAATTATGATAAACGCTTAAAAAATCGAAAAATGCATTAAAATGGCTGATAAAAATCCACGAATAGCTATTGGATACACGCTTTGTTTAATAATGATGATAACAATAATAATAATACAGTAATGATTTTCAAAAGAAACAAGTTGAAAAGATAATAATAATAATAGTAATAATAATGATGATAACAATAATAAGCAATTATTGGATGAGGTTTAGCATGATATCTTAATTATCAATTTCGAGGTCTGAGTTATCACACACACGAGGTTTGATATTTCATGATATCATGCGAAAAGCAAATTTGAATTCAGTAATCGTTTTACTAGACATGTTTGAAACAATTTGTAAAAAAAGATAGGTTTTGCCCTATCTTGACAACCTTAGCGTGATAGCTGTGGATATGCGCACCTGCTGAAAAAGAATTCAAGTGCTGTGATAGGTTGGGGAAAACCCCGGCATTATGACAGTCAGGTGGAACTTAGGCCTCCTCCTTCCAAAGGGCAATTATAGACCGCACTGAAAATTTGATTTGAGTCCAAACGAAAACTAGGCTTATACAATGGGGAATGTTTTTTTAATTTTTGCTCTAAAATTTTTGGGTAGACTAAGTCAGCCATCTTCAATGATGGCAAAGATTTTAAATGGTAAATTTGTGACCGGAAATACTAACTCTTCATGCAATGTGGAATCAGAGATAAAGTCAAATGCTTAGAAAGAAAGAAATAGGAATATAATAGAAACAAAAAAGGCTAAACTAGTGGGCATGATTGTTCACGCACGTTGAGACTCGCAGTCGCAATTGTTCTTTCGAGGTTTTGGACAGCTAGTATGATACTTTGAAAATTTTACCAATTGCATGAGCTCTAGGTAAGTGAATTTCAAAACCCTTCGAATGTCACGAGTGACCGTACATCATAAAAAGCACGAGTAATTCATGAGAATTTTCACGTTTGAAGCAAAATAACTTCTCTCTCGTAACACTCTTCAACGGCTTGGAAAATGTTCGTAAGTTTTCTTTAAGCAATAGACCAATAGAGCGTTCATTAAATCGGTTTCCTGGCGTAATAACCCATTGGGGTGTTGGGAAAACATTGAAAAGTTTGTAAAGCACGAGGCGGAGACGAATGAATTAGTGTACGTACTAACATGATTTCCAGTGAAATTTGATGTCAATAAGCACGAGTAAATATTTGAAAGACAACAAAAATTGGACCAGCCCGTTTGTAGTCGTTGAAAAATTTACCGCAAGTGCTTATTTAGATGAAATTGCACGAGAAATCGTGTTGTAACTTGTTAATACTTTACATGAAAAAAAAAAACAAAAAACAAAAAAAAAAACAAAAACAAAAAAAAAATCACCCCACAAAGTCAAAACAGACGAAATTTTGACAGCGTGCGATCGCTATTTGTAATTTGCATTCGTTTTACAACTTTGGTCAACTTTGCATTCGTGTTACAACATTGCACTCGTGTGGCCTGAAAAATGCACTCACTCGTTTTAAGCCAATCAGACGCACGTAATATTTCATGTGTATTATTACGCCGGTAAACGAAGAAAAGGAGCAGTCTATTGCTTTTCAGGGAATAAACTTGAAGCAAACCTCATTACGTTACGATCAGTTTGTATGTCTTTACCAGCGCAATAAACGACCAATCAGGGAACTTGCAGTATCTCAGTTATTTTGTGACTAAATTCATAATTGACACTAGTTGTAGTCCGCAACTTTTTTTAAATAGTACATGACAGAAAAACCAAGCGTCTATTTCATAGTATTCTAAAATTAACCTACTCACGAAAACTGAAATGTCCAAAGAGAGAAATATGAAGATCTCGAATTGACACCTTCAATCTATTTGTGCATTTGTCATTAAACAGGCTCAAATAACTAGGATTTCGCACTTGAGAAGTATCTAGTACCCAGCCCCCACTGCAGATACTTTTGTACGTGTCATTGTTACGGTGCACGGTCATTGAAGAAGCGGCAACTTTTCATATTTATAGCTTACGTCACGGTACCACTCCTCGCCGTTTTGTTTACGAAAACGAGGGGGCGTTACATGAGAGCACCGATATGAATGACGAACGAAAATATTCGAGACTTCACGAAACGCCGATACCTTCAGTCTTTTGACCGCGAAGCCTGTGTCGGCTTCTTAAGTGTGCGAAGGTTTCTCCATGTCTGCCAAAGTCAAGACTTCGACAAGGCTTCGCAGAAAATTCCTAAACTGTGGCACCCTTGCAATGAAAAATGTGCGAGACGTTTATGCTTGCGGCTGCTACTTCCCACTGGTCAGGTTGCATGTCACAAGATACGAGAATAATCGTTACTCTTTTTACGTGATGAAGACTTCCATCTGCTTTCGTGGAATATAATGTTATATGACTTTCGAGGTCGTGGAACCTTAGAGTTTCCGCACGATTCATTCAGATCGGAGTACTTTGCCGTGATAGTTCTTATTTTAGAAATCACTTGATATGAGAACTTTTTTCGTAAATTACTTCTTTTCGCAATTTTTGCATGATAAGCACAATATACGCACAAACACTAGCGTATTCGGTTGCAATCTCGACCAAAATTAATGTTAGCGTTCCGAGGGCCTGCAGGCCTATATTATTACATATTCATACTTTGTCTTGTTGTTTTTATTTTGCGGTAGATTTCTGATTGTTTAACTTGCTAATTTCAGTGTTTTGAATACAAAGGCCAAACGCGAATGTATGCAAAACCTTATACCATAACGCACGCATTCTGGTGTGAAAACCAGCACCTTATCGCTGAGTTGATTCGCACAAGACAAAATCATATTATCAATCTTCCGGAGATCGCATTTCAATTCAACCGGTATTTTTACCCGGGTTGGAGCCAATATTTTGGACACGAAAGGGGCAACAGATTCAATGCAAGGCGATCAGGCATGCATTGGCTGGAGGGGTAGATGCTTTAATTTGATTTAATTGTGTGGTGAGACGATATTTTGAAACAGTCGGCGAACACAAGATTCTATAGCCTTTGTGAGCGTTTTAGTTCTGTGACCTGACACCACGAATGTTTTCGCACGTTGTGCTCCTCCTGATTGGCTTAAGCTGTATTAATCACTTTTTACGTTGTTTTCGGAAGCCGTTTTGACACGCCGAATAATGACAAAACAGAACTGCTTTCAAGGCTATTTTAAGTTACTGAGGGGATTTAATTTCCATACCTTTCAAATGACTGTACAAGAGATTTTATAAGAGTGCTAAATTTAAGAAGTGAAGCATGAAATAAAGAAAAGCTTCGTTTAAGGTGCGGAAAGGGTATCTAACGTTTCCAATCGGCAAGAAACTTTGATTTGCATTTAAAGATGAAGAGACGAGAGCGATCGCGGTTCTGTTTGTTTTTATTTAAATCTCTGACAGTTGAAGTGCGATTCTGTCTGCTGGATTTTAACTGCGGTCGGATCACGTGTCAAAGAACAGATCATCGCTGGCTTTAGAAGGGAATTTTTTTTTGTTTTTGTTTTTCCGCTTCATTAAAAAATATCGCGTGAGGCGACCAGTATCGAGTAGATTTCGTCTCAACATAGGAAATTGACAATTACCATTGTTGGACACGCTTTCCTGGATAAAAAAAATTTCTCGATCAAGTCGTTGCAGACAACTATTTGTTTCACTTTCGAACGTTATTCTTGATTGACAGGCCAGCCATAAGAGCCAATCAGTGTCCCGCCGTGAATAATGACGCAAATACACATTTATTGGCTTCTGTAAACAAAGGGACGAGAACAGGATGTGTTTTTTGTCTGTTCCCCGATCGCGTTTATTTAACTCCTAGTACAATTTTCCAGTGCTTGAATCCTGAAAAGCCTGAATAGATACGTCAAACATCGACTAATGCAAAAATACTAGAACGCTATGAGCGTAAACCAAGCTAAATGTCGCGCTCAGTTGCAAACCCCAGCCCTTACCACGTGGTCTATGATAATTATGTTGCCATAGAAATCATTATCTTTTTGACACCAAGATGACACACCTCTCACGTTTGCATTTTATATTCGTGGGTTATCACAGTTCAGCAAATCGGTGGAAAAGCAAAAAGGCAATCGAAGGTACGGCAAGCGTTAGTCTATTTAGACTCCTCAAGGTAGCAACATGTCTACTGCCCTTGTCTCCGCGTTTTATGACGTGAACGACGTGTTATACAAGGTTAGTTACCGTTGTCGTATTCTTTTAGAACTTTACGCGAAAACAATTGCATCTAGTCATTTCGCGATGTCTCTAAAGTAGAAGCTTTTGTGCGAGGTGATTAAGAGCAATTTTGAAAGTCGCTTTGCCGCTCTGATCTCACGTCAACATGTTAATCGCTTTCTTCTGCAGAATAACAGAAATCTCGGCTTGGCGTTTGAGCAAAGACCACGAAGCGAACGAAAGCCACTTCCTATAGGCCAGCCGCGAAGACATTCGACTTCTGTTTCAAGCTCTCGCTCCTCGCCAAATCTGATCACGTTGACAGGTTCCCCAAACAAACGAGAGCGCTCATTGAGTTTGAGTGCCGATGAGGAGCGAAGACGAACCAGTTCAAACTCCAGCCGGTACAAGACCGAACTTTGTCGCCCTTTCGAAGAAAACGGCACTTGTAAGTATGGAGACAAATGCCAATTCGCTCACGGTGTTCACGAACTGCGCTCGCTTAGTCGCCACCCTAAATACAAAACTGAATTGTGCCGTACATTTCACACGATCGGGTTCTGTCCTTATGGGCCGCGATGCCACTTCATTCATAATGCTGAAGAACGAAGGGCTGCACAGATGATGAATGGTGCCCGAATGTCTCCGCCATCACCACTCATCGGACCACCTTCGCCGCCGCTGACAGAGCCAAGCTCGCCATTACCTACTTCTCTAACTCCTCCTTCTCCTTCTCCGCTCTCCTTTTATCACGACGACAGCCCATTGGGAAGTCCCATTAACAGCCCCTTAGCGATTCCTTCTCCCGCTTCAAACAACGTCTTTACCTTCCCACCTAAAGCTCAGGATTTCTCGCCTGTTCTTTCACCGACCATGGCTAGCCCTCCAGGAGTTTTTTCGCCCGGGTTAGAGCTCAACGAAGAAGATGATTTGGACGAAGATGATGAAAATCTTCCCCCGACGCCGCCAGACTCGTATGATTTGGCCAGCCGAAGGCGCTTGCCTGTGTTCAACAGAATGTCCGTGCCGGAATGAGGTTGTAAAAATTGGCTTTTAGTAGTTTCACGTTTGTACACAAGATTTGTAATTTAACATTTAAAGACTGATCAAGTCAACAAAACGCTGGAGAATCAGTTATTATTTTCACGTCAAAATAGGGCACACAAGAATATACATATATATATATATATATTATTATACAATTAACCATATTTTTATGATCGGGACTAAAGCACAGATTTATATGCATCAAGCAGTTTCTATAGGTCCTATAGCTTATTTATCGACGGAAACAAAAAGAAAATTATCGACGGAATTGCTAGTGTTAAACACAAAATTCCTAAGTGTAAGTTTTTCGTACACGTTTTATATTTGGTCAATAATTGCCACTGTATATTGTAAAGCCTGTGAATAATGGAAGCTAAAATTATATTGTCGACGTTTTTTTTTTTCTCTTTTACCTCTTTCAATTCCTATCTATTTAATATATTATTTATTTAACTTATAATATCAAGCGATAAGTTGCTATTTTGTTACCGAATTTTGAATCAAAATCCATAATTTTTGTTACGGTTAGGTAGAAGATGACAGAAGTAATTTCTTAATATATAGCCTATTTACATGGTCGTAATTTAAACGTAGATAATTTATAATCGACTTGCATATTTGGGAGTGTTATGTGCACGTCTGATTCAAAACCGAAGTTGTTTTTGAGAATAGGAACGGTTTTTTGGAAAGCGATTCAATAAAGGTTCCTCTAAATTTTGTAAATAACTTGTGTATTAACCTGTGTACTGATTTGGATTAGGAGCTGGGATATTGGGGGCGGTGCGCACCTTTGGATAAAGTCGCTTGTGCAATAACATCGGCGCGACTTTCGCGACAAATATGCCAGGCATTGAGGGGTCGTTTTGACAAGGTTGGGCGCTGAAACGTTTCGGTTTACAATTTTGCATGCGTGAAGCCACTCTTGAATGGCTGCCAACAGTAGGGAACTAAACACTCAATATCGTATGATAGTTACTGTGCTCCGCCAATGGCGAAGGGGTAGCTCTTTCATCGCCTCAGGTTATTCATGAAATCTGAGAACGTTTGGCGAACGGAATGGTTATCAAAGATTCGCAGGGTCGAACTGTTGATGGACAATAAAATATCAACTGACAGATGAAGAGAAAAACGTTGAAATCGTTGGAGTAAACTCCATGTAGATTGTTTATGGGCACCAACTTCCGTTTCAATTCGATTTACGATATCTAGGCGTTTTTGCATACCGACCCGTGAACTGGCACAGTAGCTACGGGCAAGTAATTACTAATTTACCTAAAGAGTTAATTAATAGTAAAAAGTGACTAAAGGTTACCACGCAGGGTATGAAAATTGCTAGGGAAGAGCTTTCATTTAGGAATGTTTCCTTTCGTGATATCGGCGAAATCTCGCGCTGAATCTGCGACTTGGACCGTAAAAAATATTGGATTTCTGAGGATTATGGAAATATTTCTCGCGGCAGTATTCAAAACATCAACACGGTTAGGTTGCATTGACTAAAGATCAAGACAACCGTTTTCGCTTTAGGCAAACGGCACAATTATCCAAAAATTTGCATTGGGAAAATCGAACTTTTGTCCCTTGCTATTGAAAATCGCTGAATCGTTACGTCTGTTGTATTTAATCAGCATAATGTGTTTACTTTGACAAATCGAGATTTCAACGATTGTCGCAAGAGCATATTTCGATGCATATTTGCCTCGCAAATTAAAGAACTTTCTTCGCATTTCAATCGGTTTTCTAAAGAGGAACGAATGATCAACGAAGGTGCCGAGGGCGCTGTAGTGATTCGTTTCCGGTTTCGTCGAAACGTGGTTTTCCGGTTACCCGTCTTGTCACGTAGCGGAGCTAATATACAAGGATTATTTTTAAAAGAAATATTAACTGATTTACATACTTATGTATTTACTTTTGTTAATACAAAGAACACACAGATATAAGATGTCAACTTCTGGTTGGTTAACTGTTATGTTTTTTTCCATAAACAATATAAAACGTACGCGACTTCAACAAGTTGACTCCTTGAAAGTGAGTACATCACTAAATTTGAATTTGGCAAAATTTCATCAATGACGATTAAATTTGAATTCCAGACACTTTAAAGTCCTTAAAATCCTTCAAAACTCCTTATGGGATGCAGTTGGTTGCAGAAGTCTTTTTATAGATTATTATGACTGGCGGTGCTGAATGAACATGTATATATATATATATTTTTTGTTGTATTTTATTTTCTTGTAGCGCTTTAAATATCAAACTCTTTTCTTAATACAGTTGTTGTACCCCCCCCCCCCCATTTTCTTAATTCTTTTTTTTTATTAAGAAACCCAGTTTTTCAGGTTTGTTTTTTTTTTCAGGGATTCCCAAGAATTAGCACTAGGCCGCCAGTTGGACAAACTTTGTTGTCACCTTTAAAAAAGTCGGTCCGGATTTATTTTCAAGGAAGGAAAAAATTGTGTCAGTATGTATGGCTTGAGAAGAAAAAAAAATAGTAACGGCCTGTTTTAGTTTCAGCGGAAATAAATGAAATTCAGGACAAACCTAGCCTAAATGAAATTTAACTGGGATTGCGGTAGATGAACTTTATTCCTTGTTGATAAGTTCTAGTATTTCAGTATAATATATTGATAAATATTAGCAGCTCACAAGTCTATTTTGAGACATGCATGTATCGATTCTTGGCTTAAAACAAAAACGCACCACCCAGTGTTTCAAGGGAAAAAAACGTTACTTCGCTTAATCAATATTAATGGCCCGTGGAACGTAGTCTTTGTTTGGCTATATAAATATATACTGAGATGTTGGCTTTCAATCATTGAAAGCAAGTTTTAGTGTTTTGCAGTATCGTTGCAATGCCTTCGTATTCATTATTTTCCCAAATAAACTTGAAAGGGGGTTAGAAACCTTCGTAATGACTGGGATCGGAGAAACCAGCACTTGGGAATTAATTAACAAGTAAAATTACGAAAGTAAATTTGGTATAAACATTTTACCATTTATTTTTAATTCTCGCGAAGATGATTAACACGGTTCGATAACTTGAAAATTTAGTATGGCTCGAAATCTGAAAAGTGAAAACCTCTGCATGTACAGAAAATAGTAACTTAAAATGTATCAATCTATTGATATCTGCCTTTTACACACGCAAGGGTTGAAAACTTATCGAATTTCAATACAAGTGGCGAATTCGAATTATTCTTTCGTATAGGTATAGGCAGCCTTTGAATTTGTCAGCTCGGCGAGGGGCTATGTACACTCTTGTATACTTTTTCTTCGCTAAAACTGACCTGAAACGGCAATTTCACCTCTATTGACTCCCACAGTTAAGAGTATTCTGGAGTATTTTCTTAAGACTGACAGCTTCGATCCCTGGCTGACATTGTTCATATTTTATCTAGCGTTGCAACAAACGCAAAAAAAAAAAAAAAAGTGAGAGGATCGTGTTGATAAGATTACACCGCGATATTGCGAATTGTCTTTACTATTCACCGCCACGAGAAAAGATGGAAACGAAAGAGGAAAAAAATCAACATGCGATAAATAGCACAGAATGAATATATACTTCTGTTATTGTCCGCCGAGTTCCAAATGTCTGTCAATCGCTTCACTGATAGCAGTACTTCGGGACCTTCAGCTTTTCTGTGGTGCTAAAATGCCAGTCAAAGGTTAGATACAGTTCTTTTCCAGATCGATTCCGCTCGTTTCAACCGAGAATGTAGACAGTATCTTTGGAGAAACTATTCTTACCAAAAACCTCGCATGAGGTCATTGCTGAATACTTTCAAAATGATTGTTTACAAATGTAATTGTGGCAATATTGGATTGGATTACGTAGCCAAGGAAATCGTAGAACGTCTTGCACGTAAACAAGAAATCTAACCAAGCAACTCATGAGTAGATAGAGAAAACTCATTCCGGCTCAGACTTTGAGGATCCATGGTACATGCATGTCTTTTTCGTCAAGCAGTGTTTAATAGTTGTGATCGATTTATTATTCGTTTGTCGGTTTTTCCTAGAATTTGAGCAAGATTACTTGTAAGAGTTTAGAGGTTTCCGTATGGAGGCCTAAACTAATAAAAAACGGGAAGAATATCGCATGTTATCGAAAGTATTTTTTTTTATCAATGTTCCGTTTCGTAGAAACATCATTAATGCTTGTGTTTCCCATGCATCGGTAAATAACTGCATTATCAACATGTGAATCTGGAATGCTTCATCCTAACGCCGTTAACCAAAAAACCAAAGAAAGGATTTGTTACAATGAATATATGAAGTTCATATATTTTGAACTGCGGTAGTAGATACGTATGATGCACGATCCTCGCAGTAGATAGCGCTATTTATGCAATAGCGAAAATCAGACCTGAAAAAAATCAGGCCTGTACGGGATTCGAACCACTGACCTCTACGATACTAGTGCAGCGCTCTACCAATAAAGGATTTGTTGTTTCAACTGACCGGGGTAAACAAAATTTTGTGTCAAAATGAAACATTCAAAGTGATTTCACCATTAAAACTTGCTCATGTGTCAGATTGTTGAGATAAACACAAATTAAGTCTGACAAATTCTCAACAAGAAGTCATGCATCCAAGCGCTGAACAATAAGATATTGCAAAACAGTTGTCTGAGTGATACTAAATTGGTAGCTTCCCTCAGGCGGGCTAAACGTGCTCATAGACACGCAAAAGCAAAATCTACCAAATTGGATATAGGCACTTAACACAAACTTACAACAATTAAGTTTTCTTGCTAGGCCGGACGCAAGCGAAGCATTTACGTTTGGTTTAGTTTCAGCTATTGTGTAATCTTAACCTCATGATGGGTGTGCTTCAACACAGACTATTTGGAGCCGAGAGGACCATAAATGGTGTGCGAGGTCAACTCCATTCAAAAGAGGCTTTGTCTTGTCGGGACAAAACATTTTTTCTCGCTGACCAAACAGGGACTTTGCTCACCCAAGTGACGCTAAACGTGCGAAGGAGGAAGCAAATTTAGCGTGTGATGATCGTGTTTTGGTAAGCCGCTTCGTGGAGGCATTTCTATTTTAAGCAACTTGTTTTTCTTTGGCAACAATAGCAACGAGTTTTCAATTTCTTCTTGATATTTATGATGGGCTGAGGCAGGTTTTATACTTCCAACAAATTAAAGACCTTTAAAATCAACAAGAACCGTAAGATTAAAATATGATATCATAAAACTAAAACGACTCTGCAAACATAAGTCTGTGAAACACCAACACACATAAGCGAGGAATGTTAAATATTTACGGTGTAATTAGGGAGTTTTAGTTTTATGAATCTTCTACAAAGCGAAATGAAATTTGAATTGGAAACACCAAATCATTCTGACAAAGGCTTCAAACATTTTTTTCGTAAATTTTTGGAAAGCTTTCCGTGACAAGCTGGGACGTGACTTCATTATGCATAATTAATCACGCAAATTGTAATTTCCAAAGCTTAAAATAATCCTACTCGAAAGTCCAAGAAAATCCGAAACAAAAACAGCGTTTCTCCTTAGTTCAACCGTGTCGGCTGACCGCAAAATAGGCTAACAAAACGGGTGAAAAGTTTGTTAATACATCGCGGTTTCAAATACGGAAACCCTACTAATTCTCTGTCTTGCATTGTTGACTGTGATCCAAGAGGACAACAAGATTATAATAAATAGATTGTTTTTATTTCTCCTTCTATAACTTCCTTGAGTAATTTGCTGAAAGGGAAAGAATAACAAGAATACTGCCGCCTTAACGACTTCAGAAATTGCCGTTCAGAGAATGCGGTTCCCGGATGTATTGAAATGCACTTTCAACAGCTTCTTGAAAGAACTTCGTTAAGCAACGTGCTCTCGGTAAAATTGTAATGTCTAAAAATTTTGTCGACAATTAATCTTGCTGGCAGGTTACGAAATGTCATCCGTTGCTGTTTCCGCATTAAGTTTCGCACCATATAGAATCATATTTCGTGGTTCCTTGTCTCTTTCTGTCTTTGCTTGTTTGTCGGTAGATACCAGGATCTTGAAAATCCTTAAACCACGGGAAAGAGGGGGGACTGAGGAATAAAAAATGAAGCTCTCCTCAGGCCTCACTCCTACATGACTTCAGGAGAAGTAAACACCCTTCAGAAACCACTCCGCCATTGAGAAGTAGATATCAGGGTTAAATCATCACCTGACCATTGACCATTCAAATATTTTCTCCCATTGCGTGCTAAAATTTCACCAAAAAAAGGTTTATAAACATGTACCTTTAAAGAATTTCGAAGCTCTCCGCGACTCTGCAACAACAAAGATCGAGGACGCGCGAGCAATTTGCCCCCTGAGAGACCTAGTACTGAGGTACTGAGTTGGCCAGTCCTAACGTTCATTTGGACGCCAGTTAAAGCAAAAATTCCGCATTTAGCTTCACATGCATGGCATCCCACAATTCAAGACCTTATTAAGTAAGCAAGAAAAGAAAAAGGTTTAACGCTTTAGATGCTAGATCTAGATGGGATTCGAAACGCAACATGCTTCTCACTGCAGGTGACCACTTTGGCGCATTGATATTGTTCATTCAAGGTTAATCAAGGGCTGGCTTATCAGTCAACTTGATTTTCATTCTTATCTTCGGCCAAATTTAAGTACGTCACAACAAACTGTGATGGTTTCGAAAACAAAGTACAATAACTCCGTGTCTGAGATACTTAGTCCGAAAACCGGGAGTGGATTTTTAGTGGTCAGGCGCCCTGAGGTGCGTTGAAAGGATATGTTTTGACTTGAAAAAGGGTTGGGATCTGGGGCGGCACATCCCCAACAAGGATTACGAGGGGAAACCCCGCTCTTCCCGGGTGTACATTGCTATTAAGATCCACATTGAGTTTAATTTAAATTTCAATTCCATTTCACATGATTGTTCGCAACCTTCATAGTTCTTCTATCTCACGATTTTACGATTTCCTCGCAGCTCCGTAGTGCATCTACGATAATGTGGGCTGGTGGTTCTCTGTGAGGAATTCTCATAAAATCGCCGTAATACGATTTAAGAATTTTCTTCCATTCGCGAGGAGCTGGCATGGAAAAGCCATCGAAATTCACTTCTGTCAAAGGGAAAATGTCGCTTTCTTTTCTTTTTATGAGTCCATATATCATTTCGAAAAAACCAACTGGCATGGCCGAACAATTTCAATGAAGTTTCCATCGCTGTCCTTTTCAAACACTAACTTATCTGTCATTAGACCATCTACGTCCTTACAGCCGCTACGCAAACAGCGTTTATTTACAACTTTCGGTGTCGCGTAATTTCCCCAGCATCCCGCCCTGCGGCGGAGCTTTGTAATGAACATCTGTGTCCTCTGTTTGGAAAAACATATCATCTGGAAGCTCACTGACACCGTACTTGATGAATGTTTTATAGTCTGCTTTGGGGATGCTAATGTCGACGTCACTGTCAAAGGGATTATGTCCGTTATGTCGAACAGCTCCCAATAGAGTTCCTTTACAGAGCCAATACTTAATGCCGTGCTTCTTGGAAATGATATCGAAGATCCGAAGAACTCTTGTCTAGTTGAGCTCGTCGAAGCGATGTCGACCCTTTTCTGCGAATATCGGGGCAGTTAATAATACCATTTGGTTTCAGCTCACATTTTCCTAACCTCGTATAAGGTATCGGCTGGAAATACACCTCCTGCCGGCGAAGGTGACGGGGCAGCAACGACATCAGTGATATGATAACAAATAAACTTGCAGCTAGCGCAAGTATAAACGAAATAAAGTGATTGTGCTTCCAGTTACGCGGCATTGGCCTATAAAAGCTCTTCCAGTGCAAGAAACGTGACCTATATGGATTTTAACATCGTTGGTCGAACAATGAATTTGGAACGAAGACTCAATTGAATTTCAGCGAAGAAATTATTGAGTGAAAACTGTGTTCCTTCAATGGTCGATCAAACTTCTAGGAATATTCACCAACTTTAAGTAGAATCCCAGGAATTTAAATGCCTAGCAACTAGCCAGTGATAAAATCTACCTGAGAGGAAAGAACAACAGGCCCTTTCGCTGAAGTATAATTGCAAAACGCTGTTTGCATATTTAGCCTCGGGAATACACGTAGGCAATCGAAGGTAAATATACCAATGGCGTTGCCGTCGGTTTACTTTCGCCTTGGAGCGTAACAAAGATGGCCGGTATGTACATAATTATAATAATAATAATATATGTTATTTGAAGCTCCCCCATAAGAGCTTTTCAGCCGCAATGTAGACTAACTAAGCGCTTGAAAAACCTCACTGGCAGGAGGCAGACCAGTGGGCCATTTACAGAGCGCAGCCGAAGAGTTGAACTGGGGGCAACCGAGAACAAATCCAGTGAGTGGCAGGGTGGAGGACTTGAACCCGGGACACCGGACTACAAGTCCAGCACGCTGCCTCCTTACAGGGCTCAAAGAGAAGTCTGTGAAACTGTTCTCTTACTGCTAATTCGTTTTCATTATGGATAAGGAAGGGTAGAGGGGCTAAAAAACTCAAAGCTTCGAACGTTCCCATTCTCAAGTAAACAGGAAAAGAATGAAGTTTAACGTTTTAGAAGGGAGGCGAAACGCAACATTCCGTGTTTCCTTGAATCCTGCACTTTCTTAAAAAGTAGAGATAGGAGGGAAACCTGTTTTTCTTGTTACTACGTTCGCAACTTTTTAAGCCTGAACTATAACAGAACCAATACAGTGAATGAAAAGCACACACCCCTCTTCAAATAAGTGCCCCTCTTTTAACCGAAATTTTAGATAAGCACCCGGATGCTTATATACGGTTTATTTGTTTATTTTAATTTGTTTATTTTTATTTATTTGCCATTTTGTAATTTATGACACATCAGCAGAAATAAAAGGAATTACATACACCGAATGCAAATATGGCGTCCAATTTGAATTGCCATTGTTCTGGACCCACTAGCCTCTCACACGTGAGATAATCGTTTTGTGTTTCCACGTGAAGACGAGGTTAGTGAGTCCAGAATAATGGCAATTCAAATTGGACGCCATATTTGCATTCGATGTGTATACACTAATATAATATAACTGAAGATTTAGCCTGTGGTGAGCCGTAGGGAAACCAAGAGGCTTATGTGAGCTATTGCCTCCTTAAAAGTGAGGTATCAGCTTTCTAAGTTCAAAATACTTTAGGTGAAGAAGGACAGAATACACATACACACACACACATATAAAACGACAACAATAGCAGGCACTCAAACAGACCTATACTTAAGGATCTTGAAAAAAGTAAGGAAGAGTAAGATTTGATTCTGCCTAGGAGTAATATTCGCAATTTAGACTTAAACAGGGAAAGAGTACCAACATTTTGGATTTCTATATTCAGAGAATTGAAAACTTTAGGTCCTTGGAAACATAACGAAAATTATTTGATATTTGTTCCGCAAGGGGCATGTAAAAGGAATTACGTTGTCTGGTGTAATAGCAATGATTTGCTACTCGACAACGAAAATAATCTCTTAATTAAGAGCATCAGGAAGACGGCCTATCTTGAACAAAAACACAATCTTTCCTATTTGAAATCGATATATATTGTACCGATTAAGAATTTTTAACTGCTTAAATATAGGTTCACTTTGAACGTTAAAAGTACTTCTTGATATAATTTGTACCACCCTTTTTTGGAGTAGGACAATACGTTTCAAGTTGGATGGATAAGTGGAGCCCCATACCGTAAAGAAACAAAGTACATAAAGTTGAAGCAGGTGGGTAGAGACTAGCTTTATAGATTCTACCAATGGATTTTGAAACTTTCCTAGCGATATTAGCAATGTGTGGTTTCTATTGAAATTTTCGTCAAGAATGACTTAAAAACGTAAAATCTTATAGTACATTGGTTAATCTCTAGTTTAATGTTAAGAGTTTTCCTTTTCTGTCTTGGTTTGAAAACCATGAAATTTGATTAATAATATTGATCTGGTACTCTGCAGGTGACCACCCGAAGGGAAAGGTATGTGGCACACGCATTGTTCATTCAAAGTTGATCAGAGGCAGGCCTATAAGTGAAACAAACATTCTTGCCTTCTGTTCAAGTGTTGGCTTGAAAAGGTGTGTGTTTCAAACGAAAAAAAATCTTTCTATTTGCTCTTAAAATTCTCGAAGTATTCAACATTTTGGATCTTCTCCTTTTCCTCTGACGGCAAGGTTAGCAACCTCGTTCCCAGGGCCTTTTCCCTTAGCTGGGGGTTGGGCGCCCCACCGCCAACTCCACCCCCAACTAACGGAAAAGGCCCTGGGAACGAAGTTGTAAGGTTAGTTGCCTAAGGTGATTCCAGGACGATGTTTCTTTAAGCGATGCTCTAGTAGAGGAAATGTAAATATTTCGTTTTTCATCATTATTCATGTTTCCGAGGTAAATTATTTTTAACCCTGTCACTCCCAAGATCTTCTTCAGCAGAGCGCCCGAGACTAACTCATCGTCGTTGCTCACTAGATAATATTTTGTCAAATTTTGAATTAAATGCTCAACTCAGCAACATTAGGGACCTTTGACTATTTTGATATCGCCAGAGGGGTAGCCTTGAGGATTTTGGTTGTGTCACGATAAAATTTACCTGATACCCCCTCCCCTTTCCTCCAAGGCTCTGTATTATTCTAATGATATCCCGCAGTTATAATTTTCATGATCGCTACTCCCGCGGTGGTTGTTTAAAAATTCAGGAGCTCATTACAACTTAAACCGTTAAAAGTTTTTACTTGAACAAGAACAACTATTGTCATTTAGTCAATGACACATTGCTCTCCTTATTTATTTAACTCCTCACTGGCCAGGCTGTTATAAGAGTTTAAAGGTTATTAAATGACTAGCTAATATTTACTTAGAAGGGGTGGGAGAGTCAAGAGTTTTTTTCCAGTCGGTTTTTTTTTTCAGTAGTAAGTGTACGGGTTTTCCTTTTTTTAAGTAGCAACTTAGAAATCATGTTTACTCACAGTTCTGAAACGAAAATGCTCAGTTATACAAGCCAACCTCTCCCGCCTCAAAATAGAAATAATTAATTATATTGGTAAAAAGTTAAGATACAAAGGTGAAACTTTGGAAGCCAGGAGTCAAACAGACAATCCTCAATGCATTCTAGCAGAAACATAGTTAATTGATGCTATTACACCTCCCATACATTCATCACCCTTCTTAAACAGCGGTGTCACCTGCCCCATTTTCCATACACTCGCGTGGCAACCTTGAGCAATTGAGGCATTAAACATATGAGCAATGGGCTCAGCTATCACAGCTGCCGATGCTTTGATTAGTCGCGGCGGTATCATGTCGTGACCACTCGACTTGCTCACATTAACTTCTTTAAGCAATTTTTAAACCTGCACACAGTTGGTACAGTGAAAATCAAAAGAAAGTGGCTTATTGATGTCCCTATAATGTTCATGAATGGCCAAAATACTAGGATGATTTTCGAAGTCCTGTCCATAGTCACTGTCATTTATCCGTGCAACACTGTTAGCGACTTGAATAAAGTGATTATTAAAAAGCTCTGCAACGGCATTCTTCTTAGTGATGACAACATTATTTTCTTCAAAGATAATATCATTAGCCTGCTTTGTTTTACCATGTAGGAATGGGCGGTACGCATTCCAGAACTCACGCGGGTTCTCAGACGATGTTGACTTTTTCAAAAAGTGTTCTTTTATCGCTTTCCTTCGTAGTGACGTGCATTTATTGCGATGAATTTTATACTGCTTGTAATTTGTGTCCGTGCGATCTTTGGCAAATCTCCGCCATAATTTATTTCGATGTCTAATAGCCTTACGCCATTGTTCATTCATATATGGGACTTGATTGCCCCTGACAATGGTCTGTTTAAGAGGGGCATGCTCCTCCAATATGTCATTGTACAGTTGTTCAAAGGCGAAAAGTTTGTCATTTACATCATCAAATAGATTCATTATGGTAAAAGGTGCTATACGTAAATCCTGCACAAATTTCTCTTGGTTGAAATTTTTTAGGCTTCGAAAACATATTTTTCTTGAACGCGATCTGGGCGCAACAGACCGCAAGACAGTAAAAACCAGCGAATGATCACTGATTTGAGTATCCACCACACCGGATGTCAAAGTTTCGAAGGTGGGTAATTGTCCACGAAACAAAGACTTTTATTCTAGATAGTTGAGCAAGAGACGGTAATCTTTGGATTAAATTCAATTATATTTCTATGCTATCTTAGTAAGTGGGGTTAAAGATATGAGAGGGACTTTATTGCTCTATATTTGAAAGATTGTTTATGAATATAAGGTGTAGGGATACGTTTTTAAACTATATGAGGTAAAAGATTGTTGATGAATATAAGGCGTAGAAAGCATAGAAATATAATTTAATTTAACCCAAAGATTACCGTCTCTTGCTCAAAAATCAAGAATAAAAGTCTTTATTTCTTGGACAATTACTCACGTTCGAAACTTGGTCCGCCACCTTGCTATGGATGTGACCACGTGCTAATGGTAGTGGGGCCATGGGAGCTAGTAATAAAATTATCGCGCGATAATATTATCTATCGCGCGATAAGTTGTTCTATCGCGCGATAAGTCGTTCTATCGCGCGATAAGTCGTTCTATCGCGCGATAAGTCGTTCTATCGCGCGATAAGTTGTTCTATCGCGCGATAAGTTGTTCTATCGCGCGATAAGTTGTTCTATCGCGCGATAAGTAGTTCTATCGCGCGATAAGTTGTTCTATCGCGCGATGAGTTGTTCTATCGCGCGATAAGTTGTCCTATCGCGCGATGAGTTGTTCTATCGCGCGATAAGTTGTTCTATCGCGCGATACAGTGTTCTGCCGCGCGATGAGTTGTTCTATCGCGCGATAAGTTTATCTATCGCGCGATAATGTTGATTGCAATTTTTTTGAATGAATGGGCTTAGCAAAACTTATCGCGCGATAAAGTCATGAAAATTTTTGTAGGTGGATGGCCCTTGAGAGTCACCGTACTCCAGGGAGAAAAATGCCTAGCCGAAAGATGTAACTTACCCTACAGCTTTGCCGATGATGTAAGCTAAAAAATTGACTAAAATTCTCTAAAATTCTATTCAGTTTCTTGTTGCTGGGTTTAAGTTAACGCTAACGCTCCAATTATTGAAGTAAGCAGGTTTTAACGATTTAGAATGGAGGCAAAACGCCACATGCTCTGCGGGTGACCGCTGGTGGGAAAGGTTTGTGTAACACAATATTCATTCAAAGCTGACTGGGGGCTGGTATATGTGTGAAAAACATTTCTGCATGGCTTCTGTTTATCAACAGTGCAAAGGTATGTTATTCAAACTTTTCGATCCTCTCTTTCTTTTCTCTAATTAACGGGCCAAATGCCTGAGGGGATTTTTTCAGAGAACTTCTAGAATGGAGCAAAAGCATTCATCACTGCATTTTATTACTAGACGAAATTTTCAAATACAAGCGGCTTGATTATTCCTTAAAGCTAAATTTCTCTATTTAAATACTGCATCAAAGCTCTCATCTCTACTATCAAGTTTGTAAGAAAACCTGTGGTTACCCGCTGGGTGACTCGCTATCCAGTGGATACCGCAACACTTTTTATCCACTCTTATCCGCTGGATAGCGATTTATCTGTTGGATAACGTTTTTCGCTCCTTGAACAACTAGGCCGAGGTGTGTGGAAATTTGGTATGTTTATACCTGAAAAAGGATTAGGATTTGGGGCGGCACTGAAATCCCTACCAAGAATAGTCCAGGGGTAAACCCCTTCCTAGGCTTACATCGATACTGCTCTCACTATTAGAAATGATTCGATGCGAAGATTCGTTTTAGACTTAACGTGATTATCAGGTAGCAAACATTACGTTTTACTCCTACTGTTTTTAAGATTTCCTTATTTCCTCACAGCTCCGCAGTGCATCTGAATCAAGAAAGGCAGGCGGCGCCCCGTATGGTATTCTCATAAAATCGCCGTAATACGTCTTGAGAATTTTGCTCCATTCACGAGGAGCTGGAATGGAAAATCCATCAAAATTCATTTCTGTTAAAGGAAAAATGTCGCTTTCTTTTCTTATTATGGGTCCGTATATAAACCTTCGTAAAAGCCAATTGGTATGGCTAAAAAGTTCGATGAAGTTTCCATCCCTGTCCTTTTCAAACACTAACATGTCTATCATTAGACCATCTTCGTGCTTGCAGCCACTACGCAAACAGTATTTATAACAGCTTTTGGTGTCGCGTAATTTCCCCAGCATCCCGCTCTGCGGTGGAGTTTTGTAATGAACATCTGTGTCCTCTGTTTGGAAAAATATATCATCTGGAAGCTCACTAACACCGGATTCGATAAACTTTTGATATTCTGCTTTGGGGATGCAAATGTCGACGTCACTGTCAAAGGGATTATGTCCGTTATGTCGAACAGCTCCCAATAGAGTGCCTTTACAGAGCCAATATTTAATGCCGTGCTTCTTGGAAATGATATCGAAGATCCGAAGAACTCTTGTTAGCACTAGTTGAGCTCGTCGAAGCGATGTCGACCCTTTCTTGCGAATATCGGGACAATAAATGCTACCATCTGGTTTCGGATCGCACTTTCCTAACCTCGTATAAGGTATCGGCTGGAAATCCACCTGTTTTAAGCGAAGCTGGTGAGGCAGCGTCGTGAATAAAGTTTTCATCCCAAGAAAATATGTAGCAAGAACAAGCAGGAACAGCATACAGGTAACGGGCTTCCACTTGCGATGTAGTGTCCTGGTAAAGCTCTTCCAGTACCGTAAACTTGAGTTGCAAATGAATTTCAACATAGTTAGTATAACTCTCATTTTGCGCCGTGGCGGAACGAAAATTTATCAGGCCATTTCCGAATTATCTTTGGCCCCTTTTAAAAGAAGCCATGGAAAACTATATATCACTAAAAAGCTTACAAACTATAGATTCTGGTAGGCATGCGCAAGCTTTTAAGCGCAAAATTAACGGCTTCTACTTTACTGGTTACTAACCTTAATGTTACCGCCGACATCCAAACCAATTTGACTGTTTCACTGAGCAAATAATTTGGCAAATACAGTGTGTGCGGCTTTTTCGTTTTTGAACTTCGACAATAGAAAATATAGCAGTTGTTCTACGCGCGAGAATGTCACAAGATTTCGTTACGGCTTCGCACACGTTCGTTTACCTGGCGAATATTATTTTTCAAGTAATAGGTGGTTTGCAACCAATCTCTAGAGACACAGGTAACAATGGTGAAAGGAACAAATGTTGGTGGACGAACAAAATGAGATATCTATTGTTTACGTCCACCAACATGACGGCAATGACGTAACGTGCAAACCATCTATAGTAATTTTTGCTGCCACAGCGGGGCGAGCCTGAAGCGAGCGAAGCAAGGCAGCGATCCTATTGTCATTAGTCAACTACCTGTTTTTCTACCTCTTATAGGAATTTTACTGTGTAAAGAGTGCCACAAAGCGGCACGAAAACATGATGCCGACTCGAGTTTATTTCACGCACAATTAGTTGCGCGGCGAACAAATTTTTATCGGCACGCGTGTAAACAAAACTGTGATGGTGACAAAATAATCCAAGGATATCCGGCGCATCAGTAACAAATTTCCAGTTAACACTAGCTTGAGCTGAAGAGAATTTTCCCGTTTTAAGGGACTTGTTAGGCCCCAGTAGAACTGGAGATATCGATTTTTTTGAGAAATCAACAAATCAACATCGCGCTGAACGATCACTCACACAAAATGTGGCCACGAATTTGCACTCTGTCAAGTCATGATGAATAGTTGTGAATTCTAGAGCCTTCTTGTACAAATTTTCTTTGCTTTTAAGGTGCGGGTTATCCACCAGTGGCGGTAAATTGTCAAATTTGATAACTATTCTGGACCTTCAATTTCATATATTCCCAACTGTGTTCCCGTTACTCCAATAACGGCAACTGTAAATGCAGGAAGTACTTTCCATGAAAGACAGCAACTTCTTCTCAAACTTTCGTGGGCATTAACTATACATAAAAGCAAGACCCATAATGGGACCAATTATGGCTCTTGGTTAATTATAATTATTTCAGATTCTTTATGAATAATACTAATTCTCTTATATCTTTTCAACAGCTTAAATCATGGCTGAAAGAAAGGTAAGTACACATTTCATTTGCCAAAAATAACCCTGCCAGTACGATTCCTTTATTGTATAACAAGGTAATTTCATAAACTACGATTAGTCAATTTGCAGTCCATAACTTACAGTACAGACCAAAAATCAAAACTCAAAATTATCTTGGCATGTAATATATATCTAATTAACTTCATTTGCTCGGTCCGTACCGTAAGTTATGGATCCTCATTTTCCCACTTTTTTATGGCCGACGTGCTACGTGCTTGAGCCATAAGGCAGTGGAAAAAAAAAAAAAACCTGGTCCATAGCTTACGGTATGGTCCTCGGACTCGGTTAATTACAGCTATTTCTTCACATAAGAATAACTCATAACGCAACTTAATTTTTTTCGCTACATGAAATCATTACCAATCTAATAGAACAGTTTAAATGCTAATTATGCTCATTATCGTATTGATCTTACAGTACCATTCCGTCTGATAGTTGATCATTGGCTATTATTTTCATGAATTGGCACAATGAGCAAGATATCCTTTCCATTTCATTATGACTTGTGAATCTGTGACTGTAACAGTAAACCTTGGAATGACACTATAAATCAATTAGCGATTTTATATTTTATATTTTATTACTATCGTCAACTAATAATAAAATTTTGTTTTTGGAATTAGCTGATGTCGTTGGGCAAGATGTGGTGAATAAAGATGAGCTTTCTTACAGCAAATTTGTTTACATGGAAGTTTGGCATTTCTGATGATAATTATTTCCCCTATCTCTACTATTTCCTTTTTGTTTTTCACTGACCGAATAGAAAAACCCTAACATAAATTTTTCCTTTTAATTCACATCACCACCAATTATTGCATATCTCCCCTGGCCTTTCCCCAACTAAGACAAGCCAAAGGAACAACATGTATTTTTATATGAAACTGCAAACAGAACCCTTAGAAGTGTCTTTTTCTTTGCTGAGAAACACAGCACATTCAAGAAACGGTACAAGATTTCCTCACCAATCAAGATAAGCAATTTTAACTTTAAAAGGAACACTCGGACCAACGAAGCCGAAATCCATATAAACAAGAGAACAAAAGTAGAAAAACCAGGTGAAGATAAAGTAAGCTTTGACATGACAAGCAACACCACAAATAATACCAGTGACTTACATTAAAGAAGGCTGGAAAATGATCAATCTCTAGTCTCTGTTATTAGGAAAGTTGTATTTCATGGGCCAGTAGAGACTATTCTTACAAAAGGAAAACCTCTTAAGAAGCAGGAACCATCTATAACTGATGACTCAGCATCAATCAGAGTCGTGTTATGGGAAAATGACATCACAAAGATAACTTCAGATTCTTCTTACAAGCTGTACAAAGTTATGGTGAGAAAGTATAATGACAACGAGCGCTTGACATTGAATAAGCAATCAATCATCTGCCAGATTAACCAAACATTTGATCTTGACCAGGAATTCAACATTAACAGTCGATTTAAAACTGTCAATTGTTCAACAGACGGTGTAAAATCTTTGCCTAGATTCTTATCATACAAAAAATGCCACACATAGGTGGTGCCAGTTGAACAAAGCAAAATAGTAAAGTGCAGCGAATGTGGCTTAGCACAACTGAAAACAAAATTTCCCTCACGATTCTTCACTACAGCTGAATTCTCTTTAGATGCTGATGAAAATATTACTCTTATGCTCTTCGAAGAAAAGTTAGAGAGCCTTTATGAGCTTTACAAAACTCAAAATGATGTTCCAGCTACATTCTATGACTTAAGCGATGGTGAGATCGTGGAGATGATCCTCACAGTCAATGCCACCATCGTTTACAATGACAAGCTCAATGTAGCTGCTGTTACAGCATAATTGGTTGAAACAAACAATTTAAAGGCCTATAGATTAATTTTCATAAATCCATGAAATAAATAGTGTGTTGACTGCTATTACACTCAAATTCTTTTCTTTTTTCGGTTTACTTAGCGCTATTTAGTACTTATTCATACTATTTGTTTCCGGGTTCATGAAAACCGTTCTAATGCTTATTTCCAAAATTTAACAGTTATATTTCACAAGAAAAGTTACACACCTGCAGATATACAAGTTTGTATTCATGTTCCAATTCATTCCCATCTACGGTTTATCGTATTCATTGACAATGACATTTGAAGATGCAGTTGTGATTTTCAATTATTAAACAATTAAGTAACTTTACTGTAATCAAAAACCCAGAAGTTAAAGAATTACAGTTGAAAGAAATAGTACATTTCAAAGCAATTAAGTAATATTGCAGTTGCACAGTTACACATGAGTTTATATTAACGTTCCAGTTCATTCTCATCTACATTTTATCATAATCGTTGACAGTGACATTTGAAGATGCGATTGTGATTTTCGATCATTAAAAAAATTAATTAACTTAACTGTAATCAAATATCCAGAAGTTTTGGACTTAGAGTTAAATAAAAACGTACATTCAAAGCAATTAAGTGAGATTTAAATGTGACACCACATGTCAACTATGCTTCAATACTTACTATAAGTTGTTTTTTTATGAAATAAAATTTTGTTACAAATGAATTTCACTTTCTATTTTCTTCAAATGGTATTGTTTATTTTTTATAATATTTAGTAGTTTCGATTTCATGATCATACAGAGTGTACTTTCTTTCTTTCTCGCTTTCCTTTGTTGGTCCCATCCTCTCTTTCTTGCTTTTAGATAGGAATTCTGTGCTACTTCAAATAGGAAATTTGAAAAATTGGTGCGCAACAATAAGTTTATTACCGTTCCTTTTAATTATCAAAGATGAACTTCAAGGGAAAAGTGTGAACGTCTGTTTTTTTATGACCCAGTTTTATTCGTGTTGTTAGTTTTAACTCAGTTCCAAAGGCATTGAAATGAATTCGTTTTATTTTGACGTTTTGAAGCTTAATCAAAAACTAATAAATGCAAAACCCATATTGATTAGCACTGCTATAGCTATTTGCATAACGAAGCGCTAACCCACGAAACGTCAGCTTCTAAACTCTTAACAGTGGTTAATTTATATTATCAACTTGTTTACTTATTTGATAAAACCAAATTATAAGGCTAGAGCTAGTTTCGAGGGGCTTTTTCGATCCTGGTTATAAACCTCCTCGGTTATAAGCCCTTCCTCGGCTATAAGCCCTTCCTCGGTTATAAGCCCTTCCTCGGTTATAAGCCCTTCCTCGGTTATAAGCCCCTCCTCGGTTATAAGCCCTTCCTCGGTTATAAGCCCTTCCTCGGTTATAAGCCCTTCCTCGGTTATAAGCCCTTCCTCGGTTATAAGCCCTTCCTCGGTTATAAGCCCCTCCTCGGTTATAAGCCCTTCCTCGGTTATAAGCCCCTCCTCGGTTATAAGCCCTTCCTCGGTTATAAGCCCTTCCTCGGTTATAAGCCCTTCCTCGGTTATAAGCCCTTCCTCGGTTATAAGCCCTTCCTCGGTTTTAAGCCCTTTCTTTTATAAGCCCTTCCTTTTATCCCTTACGGGATCGCCGTCATAAACCCAGGGCTTATAAGCGACAGTTTATGGCATTTATGCGGCATATGTATCTCTGATAAACTTTGAAAACCTGAGACAAAGCGATCTCACAATGGTAAGCATATTTATATCATTTGGTTCTTAACTGGAGCTTATATTTCGAACTGAAGCTATTTTTAAAGGGAGACACGCTGATTTGCGTTCACTGTGACGCATTAGGCACATGGCATGATTTTATGTCTTGCGTGCGCTATTTTGAAGAGTTTCCTGAGAGGAAAAAAATAGACTTTGCCCAATATAAACCTGACGTACATTTGAAGATCACTCCTTCGATATTGTAAATACTTAATTTGCTAGAATACTGAGATACGGCAGATGGATAACAAAACGATTATTTTGTACGACCTGTGTCAACTTTCGAGAGTACTGTGCTTTTGTGTATGTTTAAAAAATACTGATCAACAAATTCTTACGAAAATTATGTTTTCCACATAAGAAAGAGTCTATCAAGTAGTCTATAGTGTTAGAACTTTCCTTGACTCAATATCTTTGAAACGCAAATGGAACGAAAGCGGTCTATTTTTAACATTATTGTGACCCAATCCTTCGAGTTTGGAAGTAAAATCGAATGTCATTTTTCTCGACTCAGAGAAAAAAACTACAGAGCATTTTTTAATCTTAAATGGGGCTCCCCGTTTGAAAAAAGAGAGAAAGTTTAAAGTCATGAGCCTTGCCGAAGTATTTTCGTAGTTGAATAAAGGTTGATAGTTTCTAAAGAAACTGTTTGGGGCTGCGTCGGTGGTGGTAACGAAATGATTTGAATATATCAACAAAGTTGAAATATTAAATTGGCCACCGTTACGATTATAAAAGCTGACGTTTCGAGCGTTCGCTCTTCGTCGGAGCGAATGGCTAACGTTGTAAATCAGTAATGTTGTAAATTAGTAATGTTGTAAATCAGTAATGTTGTAAATTACTGATTTACCATTTCAACTTTGTTGATATATTCAAATTATTTTCGTAGTTGTTTGATTTTTGCGCGATGTTCTACTATTATTCCCCTTTTTTACTTTTCATCAGAAACAAAAATAATCGAGTGTGAAGTTTATCTTGCCTTTACTGTGATAAAAGTCTTAACGCATCAATTGATTCAAGATGAGAAAGCGTATTGCTCGTGTGTGAGAAGAAGAGACAGGTTGATTTATATTTGCGTCTGATCTGGTTTTGTTGTAAATTACTGATTATCAGTTCTAAGGGATAATGGACGAACTAACCTCCAATTGGCTTTAATACATGCTCCGGTGATTGCCCCTGGACATAACCTATCTCTCGAAGCGAACATTTTCTATCTCTCAGAAAACTGTTCGCTCTCCGAACTGATATGCATACAGATAAATATAAAGGCATGCGAAGGCTCCTGTTCAAATATAATTTGGATAATTTTCAACCAATCAGAGTGCCCACATTTTTATGATCATAGTTACCACAACTGATTACGCAAGATGCGATAAAACCATAATATTGAAACCTCTTTCACAAATTGTTTTAATTCTCTGGGAACAAAGTTTGAGCATTAAAACCTGATAAAGGCAAGTAATTGGATTTTTAAACTAGATACTGGCCAAAATAGTGACTCGAAATGCCGACGGCCTTTAAAGGCGCAGAAGCGTCCTGCAGTCAGTCAAAGGAGACTCCTAACAAAACCATATGTTGCAGGTACCTCTACATGCTATCATTTTCCTGTGACAGACCTCTAGTTCATAGCATGTAGTTCTCTGCATTATGGGACTCGTTACCCAACAGCAGTCCTTGCACACCCCGACTGTTCAGGTGCCCCGTTAGGCGGGGAGCGCTTCCGGGGGGCCAGGTTCGATTCCTGGGCGATTTTGGCGTACTGGTGTACCCTCCTTCAGGCGTTACTCGGCGGAACCATTGCACTCCGGTTCCGTTAAGTATATATGTCGTCCGGCCGTTGCAGCACTGACCATTGCACTAATGGGTCCGTGGCCGGGGGCGCCTGAAAAACAAAAACAAAAAATTATACTCGCCGCCAATTTCAAACTTTTAAATTTTCAACTTACATCTAAGGATGAATTAAACAGTTGCGGGTGCAAATAAGATGTTCATAAGATATTTTTCTCAAAACGACAACGAGTTCATGTCGTCGGTTGTGCAATTGTGGAATGGTACAACACGATCGCCAAGAACCTTCCAGGAAAGACTATTATCGTTTCGGTTAGCAGGCCCACTCTAGAAGGATAGATCCCCACCAAGATCTAAAAAATAAATCATATTTAGACATCAGTCACAAACTCTCTTGCTTTCCTCATTCATCAATGGAGTGCGCACCATTAAAGTAAATATCTAAAACTCGTCCCTTTGATAAAGTTTGGCCGTTTTGTCTAACTAGCCATGAGTAAAAGCATCTGCTGAAATCTAAAATTTCTAGTCAGCCATATTTGGAAGAGTCAGCTTTTCTATGAGGTTCACTTAATATTCAACACACCGCAATGCAAGGAATCATTCACACCAAAAATATAGGTTTGAGCAAAATTACGTGCGCTATTTTTTACTATGATATAAACTGCGGTGTTTTACAAGGATTTCCAGCCCTAAGGAAATTTGTTGACACGTCTCTCATCTCGTCTTTCGACAGGTCAGGTTTATGAATGAAAGGCAAAGCGTCCGCCATTTTCAGTCGAGTAAGGTCGTTTGACTGAATTTTCAGGAATCGTGGTTGCGGACAACAATGAAATAGAGACTCCAAATTAACACCTGCTATGGGCCGTTCCAATAACTAGGCTTTATTCTCACTTCTTAAACAATAGAGTGTTTCTGTCGAGGAACTATCGGTCTGATAAAAGCTGATAGTTTCTAAAGAAACTGTTTGGGGCTGCGTCGGTGGGAGTAACGAAATAATTTGAATATATCATCAAAGTTGAAATGGTAAATTGGCCACAGTTACGATTATAAATGCTGACGTTTCGGAGCGAATAGGGGAATTGTGGGTTGTGTGTGCTTTTCAAGGCGGAAAAGGAGCTACGTGATTGGTGGGAACATGGCAACGAGAAAAACACGAATAAATTGACTGAAGTGAGCGTGTTGCTGTAGACGTAGTTCTGATACCACAAACCTCTGGTGTAAGTTGTATTCAATTTTCAGCTTGTGTCGAATCACCCAATGGCGTAACGCTAACAACTGCGATGCGAATACATCTAACTGTCATTTTCCCGCAAGATATACTAACTATTCGGCCTTGCCGAGAGAGAAGAGGAGTAGTTTGCATTGTTTTGGTTTGAGGGAGGGGAGAGGAAGAAGCTAGGTTGGTTAAGGAGAGATGAAGGAAGTTGCACAAAATTTGAATTTGATTTTTAGCAAACTGTAAACGAATTCTTTCTGGTACTTTGGATAATATTTGGTTTAATATATCTTTCTGATCTTCCGCTGAAGTCATTTGGAAAGTTTTCCTACTCAGCAGCTTTCTAGCATGAAGGCGATTATCTATGTTTATGCCATAAACGTACACCACACAAATAGTTAAGTTATTAAAAATAACTAGCGAATAAACAAATTTCACCCATAACCCGGTTGTAACAATTGCCGTCACTCTTCAGTGGAGGTTTTCAAAAATAAAAAATAGATGCTTAAAGTAGTGAAAAGGGAACCTTTTTTAAAAGTACGTTTTTTGCGTGTTTTTATCGATCGTTCTGTAGTCTCCTTTGCAAATGAATACTGTGTTGTAAAGGCAAACGTCGACTGAAATAACTCTAAAAGATCTCATGTTGTTTTGGTCTCACTTCGTGAGTTTGCTCGAAAGCTACGAACAGTCACGGAAAGATCCAGTATGATGGAGACCGTCCAACATCACAGAATAATAATTGAAACGCGTATTGTGTTACTATTCAACTGTATAAAGGATTGCATAGCAGGTCTAGCAGTACAGCACGCGTTCCGAAGAAAGGCGTTGAAACGGCGTTAAAAGGACCGTAGGCGACAAAACGGCTACGGAAAAAAAAGGTAAAGGGACTCAACACGTTAGATTCTAGCTTCGATTACTCTTTTTAATTTTTCTTGATTTTTTTATAATTTTTCCTTTTTTTAACGGCCCACCGATTCGCCTAAAATTCGATCTCAATATGTGTATAAGTTTTTGAGACTTTGAAGCCCTCTTCTTTTCAGGTACCTGGGCAAAAATTAAGGTGTGTGTACCATCCCCCTCCCCCCCAGATATTGAGACAGAAGATGATCAAACGACAACCAGCTCATGACAGTGGTTGTGCGATTTCGGAATGGTACAACACGATCGCCGATGAACTTCCCTGAAGAAGACCGCTCTATTGCGATCTGTCAGAAAGCTGAACGAACCTGGATAGGCTGTAAGGAGGGATTTCCGCCAATATCTAAAAGGAAATCATATTTAGACATCAGTCACAAACTGTTTTGCTTTTTTCATTCATTAATGGAGTGTGGAACCATTAAAGGAAACATTGGTTCGTGCCTTTAGAAAGGTTTGGCCTTTTGGTCTTACTAGCCAAGAGTAAAATTGAGCTATATTGCTGAAATCTGAAATTTCCAGTCAGCTTTATCTGAAAAAGTAAACTTTTCTATAGATGCATTGAATATTCACCACACCATGACATAAGAAATCACTCACACCGAAAATATAGGTTTACGAAAAATAACGTGCACTTAGCAAGTATGAACAGGCTCACATATCATGAGCTCTAGTTAAGCTCGGGACTTCAACTCACAAATTATGGTTCAGGTTGATACCCTGAAAAAATTGATGTATCAGTATGCTTGATTGGGAGTTCGTTTCAAACAAACATTCAAAACCTTAAAGTTAAGCCACTTTAACATCAGTGTGCATATTGTCCATACTGTTCTATGCACATTTCCTAAGGTGCTGACAAGGAGAATTTGTTTTAAAATCAAGAGCTTCTTTAGTTGGTGATCATTTCCTTTATTCTCGTGACCTAAATGTGTGATTCAGGGGTGATACTGTAAGGAGAAATTAGATGCTAGTCACTCTTAGAGAGTTTGTTTCTAAAATCTGGGGGTTTTATGTTATTTACCAAGGCGGTTCCCGTTTGTATCTTGACATTCCAAAACCAATCCTTGGGCGTGTATCGTGTAAACAAACGAAGCAAATGGAGCCACTGGAGATTTGGAAATCAAAACCTGTTTTTAGAAGAAAACTGAAATCTAGTGAGGATTAGGTTTCTTAAACGATTTGTTTCAGAACAGAACTGATAGATCACCCATTTTAAGAGTCAATACCTGACGAAATCTCTCGTCCAAATACTGTACAATCAGACGAGTATTCACTGCATGCGACCACGTGTTACCTAGCGCAGCGGTCACGTGACTACCATCCTCCTCCTCGGGTTCAACGTCTGCGCCGTCGACGTCCTGCAAAACCTCGTTTCCGCTGGAACTCCCCGCACCAATAAAACGAGTGGTGATTTGATTAGTAACGACAACCTACAACAGTGGAAAGGCACAGAACTGATTCAACGAATTCCTGAAAAAAACCCAAAAAGGTTAATAAACGCAGCCTAAATTCGCTTATCATTGGTTGCACGTTCTGTAGATTTTCCACTCGTGGCACATTTCAGCTGAAAAAAAATTATGGAGCCTAAATCGCCTGTACATTTGTCGAGGCGCCCGCCTTATAATTCACCTTCTTGTTGTCTTTTCATAAATCAGGAAGGCTATTTGGTTTTAAAGTTCTCTCTTCGTCAATATGGTAATTCTGCCTTTTTTGCCGTCTAGTTCTTTGCTTTACAATTTCTATTTCGTAATTTACCCTTGGGTTACAGCAAAAACAGTAAAATAAGGAAAGGAACAGTCTACTTTCACACTCATTTATTAGACATCTTACCGGAATATGGAACGTCTCAGCGAGATACCTGAAATGTAGACAGACAAGCTTACTTGTTTGTTTGTTCAAACAAATGTAAATGCCGTTCACGATAAATACATGAGATAGACAGATTCCTTTTAAGGCGCGAAATTCATATATCTCCGTAAACGTGACGACAAAAGAATGCTATGGACCAAAAGGACCCAGAAGGGGTTCGATTTCCTCGACTTTGTTGAGGTCCAACTTCCTTCCAACTCGAGAGGAGATCCGAGGGGGGATTTCGAAGATTTTGGGGATGACATGGTTTTCAGCGAAACAGACGGGGGTCAGTCATCACTTACATAGCATAAAGAGAGAGAGGAGGGGAATGAGAAAATGAGTGTATTTTTTAATTAATTTCACTGTAACAAGCATAAGTGACCAGGGAGGGGTAAGATTGCACTTAGACAGAGCCTTATTGGGAGATTATCCAAATTTCATCTCTGCAGCAAATTCTTTCCACTATATTTATACGAAAACTACTCTACGACCCACAAAGTACGTGAAATGATGAGAATTCAAAACATACACTGTACTTTACAATATTAGAATAGTTATTCAGGAAAAATCTACTTACTTCAAAATTGCCGCTTCTTTAGAAAGAAGGGCCGTTCTTTCATTCAAGTTTTTGAACAACCTGCTGTCAAATTCTTTCCTAACAAGCGAAGCAACGGAGTCCAAGATGATCAGCTTTACACGTTTGGATATAACCTCCTCTTCGAGTCTCTGAAGCCTGGTGAAATGATTTCGAACGATAATTACATGCTCCATCTGAATCACCCGATGTATCTCCAGGTTCAAGGTTCAAGGTTCATTTATTTCACACTACTTACATAAAATTAACATAGATAGAAAAGTAAAATTGCAACAAATGATTACAGAATAAAATAAATAAAGTACAGATTATAAAAATGTGCGTGGTGGTCAAAGTAGCAAGGGCTTTCTAGTTGGCCACCACCTACTTTTAGATCTTGACTTTTTATTGCCATCAAGTTTTGATTTCGGTTGCGTTTTCTCCTCTCTTGTTTCCTTTAGTATTTTCTTTGGGTATTCAGTAGTTTAAAAAATACATAAAGAAACATATATCACGATATGATATGGTGAATTAATAAATATGAAAAATAACGGTTAAGAACATCATTGATGTTTACATAAAATGTTTTACCTATCCCATAATGAGCTGCAGGTTGATTCCCAGCAAACATGTATCCTCTCTGACAGTTGAAGCAGTGACTCGTTTGAGTTGAAAAGATCTGGAAACCGATTGGACGCCATTTCAATCAATCTATAAAACAAATGTCAGTAAAATTTGAAGGTACTAAAACGTCTGAAAACGAAAATAAAAATCAGGCTCTTATCTCGAGGTTGCCCTGCGCTTGATGCAACCCACTAAAAGGAAATCTGCTTGGCCAAACACCACCTGGTGTTGAACTAGGGGAAGCACACCTTGCTGCACAAAGCAGGACTTATGCCTGCTTGTGTTGCCTTAACCCATTAAGCTGGGGTCAGATTTTTCTCCCTACAATCCAGGACAACCAACCTTGTTGCACTGAACGCTGCCTCTGTGTCAATGTAGATAACATTGCCATCTAGTCCACTTCTGTCATAAGGTAAGGTGGCCAGCACACTGAGCATAATACAGAATTGTGTTTTACCACATCCTGCTGGGCCTGCTATCTGTGTCAATAAACAATAACAACAACAAAATGAGACTTAAGAGTCATGGAGCAGTCAAACTTGACTGTATTCCTAAGGTCTTTCCATAAGAAAAATCTCTTGACAGAGGGTCATCGTCATCATCATCATCATCATCATCATCATCATCATCATCACGTTTATTTGTTCAAGCAGGTTGAATTTATTGGCAACTGTATAAGCTGATGTAGACCTGCCGTTTTCCCACCCAACCCACCCCAGGGGAGGACATCCAGCACACAGTAATCTCGTGCATGGGAAATTAACGTCTCTTACCCCTTACCCTTTAAGAGACGGGACCTCCGGCTTTACGTCCTATCCGAGAAGACGAAACAATGTGAGTGAAGTGTCTTGCTTAAGGACTCAACCTTAAGCCCCAGCCAAGACTTGAACCTGGGCCGTTTAACCCAGAGTCCAGCGCACTGACCACTGGACTACTCACACCTCACAATGAAAGTACAAAAATGGTTGGCAGCAGCAGGACAAGAGTCCGAAGTACTTTTTTCCCCCTTTTCGAGTTATAACACAGAGTAAAGGCTGATAGTTTCTAAAGAAACTGTTTGGGGCTGTGTTGGTGGGGGTAACGAAATAATTTGGATATATTATCAACAAAGTTGAAATGGTAAATTGGCCACCGTAACGATTACAAAAGCTGACGTTTCGAGCGTTAGCCTGTCGCTCCGACGAAGGGCTAACACTCGAAACGTCAGCTTTTGTAATCGTAACAGTGACCAATTTACCATTTCAACTTTGTTGATATATCCAAATTATAACACAGGGTAGTTTACCCTTTAACATCCAAGATCTGATTGTTCATTCTTTCCCCAATACCTTGTCCATTAGTCACAAGATTTTATTGTAGGGAGAAGTCACTGGAAATCACCACTGGAAGTTCAAGGTTAAAAAATGATTGTGATGCATTAGGCTGTGCAAGTTTCAACCAATTTTGTGATTATAATGTGAAAGCTGAAGGAACAATATGGTGTGTAAGCAAGAAAATTTTTGTCTCTTGCAAACTGCACAGAAACACAGATTCTGAATGATTTCATTTTACTTAGGATTGAAAAATAATTCTTCTGGTCTTTCTTACACTGAAGGAAAATAGGATGACTGTGTTCCTTTTTGTGATTTTTAAGTGATGGCAAGTGGATAATGACAAAGATGAAATTATTCCACTGTGACTATTGGCTTGATTTAATTATCATCATTGACCAGTCAACAAAAAAGTGTATGATTACCAGGTAGGAGGAAAAACTTTTAGATCTGGGGAATGAGTGGGTTGAAGAAGGATGTATACAGAGCTTACCTCTGTGATTGTACCACAAGTCAGCCCTCCATGCAGTGCAGTATCAAGATCATCAAGTGTTGTTGGAAGGAATGATTTCTGACTGTTTGATCTTTGAAACAGGGCAAGGGCCTGACCACAAAATATACAGCTTAAACATAATGCAACATTATCAAGTCTTTGACATCCAATTTTTGCCGCTAGAGGGAAAGCATTAAGATAAATGAAAGGTGGTAAAAGGAATTTCATTTTTTAGTTTAAAGCCTGAAAATAGTCCTAATTAAATCCTATGCAAAATGTTGCACACCTCCTTCCTCCAAAGAAATCAAATGTGCCTGCTTGCTAATAGTCTCATGGTGACTGCAGCTTAAACAGGAGTGATTTGCTGTGCTTAAGCACTGTGGAGATGTTTTTGAATAAAGTGAATCCAGTGTGGATAAGTTCTGAAGCTCATAGCTGGTAGCGCCCATTGGGAATATGAACCTAGTCCTATGTTCTGATTTGTTAACTGAGCAGGCAACATGGGCCCATCTTACCAGCTTAGGATTGCCCACTTTGATCCCAAGCTAGAAAAAATTGCATGAAGTGGACTTATACAAAGTTTGTAATAGGGCTTGGCAATGGTGACACAAAGAGCAGCAGAACACGGCAAAAACCAAGAAACTGATAAAGGACTCTTGTGGGATTTTTGTGCAACAAACACGGGGTTCTCTTTCTGGGCTCTTGAAAGAAACAATCACTCTTGGTTCTTATAAAGCAAAATCTTTTTGCCATACAAAATAATCCTTTATTGACCAAGTTTGTTTGGCCAAGTAGGCTTGATGTTAGCCTCACCCTTTTTTATCATTTTTATGGACTGTGACCCAGAATGGTCCATAAAAATGCCAAGAAAAGAACTTTGCCAATATCTAGGCATCTTTACCTCATACTTAGTCAAATATTTTGCACAACACAGCACCTTTTACAGAGAAATCAGTACTTACTGTTTGCACTTTTGGGATGATGGCTTTACCAACAGCTCTCTGAATTTCTAAAACTTCTTGATAACTTGTTCCAGTAAACTTAAGAAGCTCCAAGTGGTTTCTCTGCAGCAAATCCTGTTCAACATCAGCAGAGATAACAACATGGAAGTCAGAGTTTAAACCAGAGTTGCATGGATACCACCACCCTCATTTTCATGAAGAAATTGGACACAAACCGGCCTGGAATAATTGTTTGATATGTTGCTTATTCATTTACATGGGTCTCTGAGCTTTTAAAAAAAAAAAACAGGTAAACAACTATGGACACATTCATATTCAATAATATACAAATAGATGGCTGGCTATTTTGCACTTTGGCAGAACTACATGTAAGAAGCTTGTGCCCTTGGTACCTTTGGACATAGTCAGCCTTTGTGTAGCCATACTGGTACCCTCCCCACCCTCCTTCCATCCGTTTCTCCCCAGCGGGGGGAGGGTACAGCTACATGTAGGCTAGGAGATTGTGTGTACACACAGCTGTAGTCTTAACTCTGTAAAGTGCACATTGTGTACACCTGTGTCATCGAGTAATAGAATCATTAATCGTACATACATGGAGAAAAGGAAGGGAACACTTATTCGAGGGGGGATGGGGGAGGAGATGTTTTTTCACATTAGTGCAAATTGTTAATTCTAGCACTTACAATAAGCTTGCCAAAAACAATTCTCTCACTTGCTGCTCCAATTTTGATACTGAAAAATCTCCAAAATTTACTGAAAAAAGCTTTCATTTAATTCAGAGACCTTTCAACAAAGGAGTTAGCTAACCTTGCAAGTGATTATCTGATGCTTTACAAGTCTTTCCACCATTTCGGGTCGTATTCCAGGAACACGCCGCAACTTTTTGGATGACATCTTAATGCATGGAGCATGACAAGGCTCAGGGATTGATGGGCGTGAATTCCATGGTTTCAAATTATTCCAGCTTTCCTCTAAAAAATGGCCATGCAAGTAGGTCAGCTAATGTGTTAGACCAGATCGAGACAGGGCAGTTACAGTCGCCATCTTGAGAACTTGAGAACTTGACAACCAAGCCTCCAGGAAAGGTTACCTAGAAAGAAAAGTCCTTCGGCGACAGAAACTTGTTGCGTGTTACTTGATTTCGGCTTGTTTTTTTTTTTTATTGAAACAGGATAAAGTTAACGTGAATGTTTCAGTGCTGTGAAGGTCTCCAAGAACTGTGTCGTCGTGAACTGATTCGCTCCGTGGGAAGCAGGAAGCTTCTTAAAAGGCTGCCACTTCCCCGAAACGTCATCGAATGGCTGAAAGAGTACGAGGAACCGGCTGCATTCGACCCCAACAGTAGCTCCGACGAAGTGGTATTTTCCAACAACAACGAAACCATTACTTTCACTGGTCAGTTTTCATGGAATTGTCATCTTTTTCGAGATTTGAGATCTGGCTGCAAAATGATCGAGGGAAGCTCAATAATTAATTTTGATCTAATTATAATAAATGAAGTCTCACAACCTTTATGATATGCATTAGGGGTGGGGGTGGGGGTGGGGTGGTCCTAAGGTAATTACATTAATGCTTCATTGACCATTAAGAAACAAAACAAAACAAATCAAAACAACATAAAGAAAACAAACGTAATGCACCAATTTATTTTGTGTATACAGTATTGCATGCAGTTGTAAGAAACAACTATTGGAAAATGCCATCAACCTTGTATACCTCTGTAAAGCTGTGAATAGATATGACCAAACTATTTCCGCATTTCCTGCATTAAAACGGGGGTCAGAAAAAGAAAATCAATTGGTCAATTTCTTCCATAACCCTTTACACAGCATATATTACCCTTTACACTCAAACATCCCTCAGTATACATAAGGAACAGGAAGGAGAATATAGATATCCTAAGGAGCTGACTAGGAGAATTTGTTGAACAATCAAGAGCTATCTTAGGTGCTGAGCATTCCCTTTATTCTTGTGACCTTAATGTGTGATTCAAGGGTGATATTGTAAGGAGAAGTTAGATGCTAGTTACTCCTTGGGGTCAAAAGGCTAATAAGTGTTCCCATAGTTAGTAGAGGGGGACAGGTCCCCTCGGTATTCCCAAGCAATGAATGGGGGGGGGGGTTGGGTAAGTACTTAACAAATTTCTGTAGGGAGATCTTGCTCCTATCTTTCTCCTGAAGGACCATATCCATTTCTTTGATGTTTGAGGTATGTTCAGCTTGGAAATTTTACAGATTTGGAAGAGAGTACTTGAAAACTGTTCTTGAGAATCAAGCACCAAATGAGTTTCTCATGTTTGGAGTCACCTGAAGTAACCATCCATAAATTATCTTCCATGTAGTTTCTTCTTGATAAATCAACCAGAGGGAAAATTTGAAAATATTAGGTTTCTTTTCTTGCCAGTTCTCTATTGTTTGAACTAGTCACCTCAAATAACAAATGTTTGTTTTCTGCATATTGAAATAAATAATTTACTGTAATTGCAGGTTTGCGTTGTAACACCTTTTGCAAAATCTTCACATTGCACAGTACCACCTTCGACCCAAAGGGTACCCCGTGATGTACCTCATGGAGATAGTGTCCTTTGAAATGTGATGTCATTTAGATTTTACTCTCTTTTTTTTTTGCCAGGTAATGGCTACAGCACAACTTTGATTCTCACCCCCGATGGCCGTGGTTATACCTCAGGGAAACATGAGTGGGTATTTTACTTAAACAATTGCCGAGGACAAGTGGCAGTTTGTCTTGTAACAGCAGAATTTAAGAAGGCCAGAGCATTCCGAACAATGCCTGCCATTGGCAGAAAAATAGGTTGGGCTTACAATCAAATTGGCTTTCTAACCTTTGATGTTCCCATCTGGGAAGCTATGGATGGAAAGCGAAATGAAAGCTACCATACCTGGGATATGATAGGAATTATTCTTGATCTAGATAAAGGAACCCTTGGTTTTATGAAGAATGGAAAGGAACAGGGGGTGGCATTTTCAAAAGGGTTGCGTGGAAAAGAGGTATTCCCAGGAGTTTGCTTATGCTCTGGAAGGGAACAAGTCACCTTTGTAACCAGTAGAACCTACGTGTGAAAGCTTTGTGCACTTTTGAATCAGTGTTGTAACACCAACACAAATATAATGGCAATGGTTAATCAGTACAAGGGAACATGGGAAAAGGAAAAATTAATGATAATAGTAATTTATCTAGTCTAGACACTTAAAGAGCTTTCAACTTTTAACTCTCAACAGTGATTTAAATGTAACTTCTCCCAAAAACATCTATAGATACGAATTATCTTGCAAACAGGTATCAAGAATACTTATACTTATCAGGTAGAAATGGTTTTCTTGATCTAATGCTGAATTCTCAGAACTAATCTATGAGGAAATGTGTAGCAGTTAGAGGGGAGAATTAACTATCTGATCTTTGGATTTAAAGGGTTAGGTTATTGGAAAACTCATGCAACCAAATTACATTTATCAATTGGTTTTAGTTCTGCATCTTATTAAGAAGGTAGAAAGAGCTTTCTTTATTAATTAGAGTATAATAAAGAAAAATTTTATGATTCAACAGGTGACACAGAAGTCTTCTAGATCTTGATACACAGTTTACCTTTAGTTCACAATCAACTACAAAATTTTTTTCAATTACCACAGTTTCCTTGACTTGTAGTGCTTCCCCTAATGAGGCCTGAGAACAAGAGGCTAACAAAGCCAATGAAGACCCAGATTACTTCTGCATAACCATGTGGCGTGAATTTTTGATTAAATGATTTTGTGACCAATTAATTTCTGAATTAGTAAAGAAAGGTAAGTAGACAAGTTAAAGAAGACTTCCATTTGTGAAATGAAGTGAACAAAACAATGATATTTATTGATAGAGTATGTCAAATTTGACAGAGCTTTTCACAAATTATGTTCTTTCATCACAAGCAGTTTAATTCATAGAATGATTTGCTGACATAGTGATCGGGTGAAGCCATTGACCCTAAGAGGTGATTCACATACAACTTCTCACTACAATTGTAATAATTTATCTTGCAAACTGGTAACGAGAAGAGACAAGCTTATCTGCTGTAGGGTGTCATCTTGATTAAATACCAAGTTCCCCTGTCTAATATACAAAGAAATGTATAGCAGCCAGTGGAGAGAATTTCTTTGTGTATCTTGAGAGTTGAGGGATTAAGCAAAAGTAGGCATTTGTTAGCCTCAACAATATTATTCTTCTGGCTTCGAAAAATTCAACAAATAATAGAAAAGAACAATTGAAGTGTAAAATATCTTAATCTTAACGAGAATGAAAAAGTCTGCAATGAAGAAAGATTTAAAATTTGCTCTTTCTAAAGATGGTATACAGTATTTCTGTAACCAATAAATTATTGTATTGTTCCTTAATTTTAAATTTTATCTTCTCTTTGATTTGTAGTTTGTGTGCCACTTGTAACCCTGTGAGTGAATATAACCCAACCCCTACCAATAACAGTTCAGACAATTTACACTGGAAGGCCCCATTCATAAGTAGCCCAACACAAAATGAATCAACCACAAGTGTGAAACTACGCAAATGAGTTAAGACCTTTCCCTACCTAAAGTGCAAACAAATCATTGCATCATTCTTTCAGCCACATCCAGCTGCTCTACCAGAAGACCAACAATATGCCCTTGTTTGGTTCGCACTTTTAAATATGTCTCACAAGGTTATACAAAACATTTTAGAGATGTCTAGAGTGGAATATACAATAGAAGAAGAGAGGCCAAGTACACAGACCTCAAAATAATGTGTGCCCAGGGCCTAGTTCTTTAAAGGCTACTTTGCGCTGACCCAGGGTTAAATTTTAATCCAGGTTTCTACATGTATATTTCTCTGTTCAAAAGCTGTTTTGGGATAATTTTCCCAATTCTTTTAAGAGCGTTCAATCATCAAATTGTAGACAAATGGAATTAAACTGAATTGTCTTTTAAAACTTTCAGATTTGAAATCAAATTTCACACTAACCCTGGGTTATCTCAACCCATCTTTGAACAACCTGGCTCAGGACTATAAATAACCTAATTTTCCACAAGTACTGATAAAAAATGCACAATAATTGAATTACTTGCCTAAAAATTTGCATAAGAGCCATTTCCTAAGTTTGAGTAAATCAAGCATTATTTGAGCATAACTAACCAACAACAGTTTACAAGTGCAAATTGATTCCACAATTACAATTTTTTTCCATGGTTTGTGCAAAGTTTGTGGAGTGTCTGGCAAACTTTAATATAATAATAGTCCACAGTCTTGTATGTTATTGAATGAAACAAAATGACACTCACAATAACCTGGCTGCTTCTGATTTCTTAGTTGCATTCTACTCTCTATAGTTATTGACAGCACTGATATGTCTCAACCATGGAGCAATTCCTTAACCTATGCAGAAATTCAAAGCAATAGTGCCATTAATATCAAGTTATGCATGTCCATAACTTGTATTACATATATGACTAAGTCCAAATGTCTTCAAGGTATTGCTTGTTTTCACGCAATTTCAACATTTCCTTTCGTGCCTCAGCTATGTCTACCCCCTTGTACTCTTGAGTAATCTGCAGAAAAGTGTCAAACACATTTTTGGCCATGTTATCAGCATCTCCACAAATGTAAACCACTGCTTGTTTGTTAAACAGTTGTTCAGCTACCTCAGTGGCATGGCTTCTCAAGTTGTCTTGAACATATTTTGGTGCTGGTTTACCAGACAAATTGTTGACTTTATCACGAGAGAAGGAGAGGAAGAGGCGCGACAAAACACCAGTGGACAAGTAATGTTCAAGCTCTTGGCAGTACAGGTAATCTCTTTCCTTGTGACAGCAGCCAAAGAAGAGCCACGATTCTCCAAGTGGCTCTTTGCAATTAGACGCTTTTAGGATGTGTTCCCTATGCTGCAGAAAGCCTATGAATGGTGCTACCCCAGTGCCAGGACCAATCATAACGATGGGTGTGTTAGGGGCACTTGGTAGTTTAAAGTGAAGATTTTTGCGCAGATACACTGGAACTTTTGGTTCATCTTTCATCGTCAACTGAGACAGGCCAACATCAGATTCTTTGCTGCTATCACTTGATACTTTCCTCTGCGCTTTCGTAATAGAAGCCAACCATCCAGTACAAACACCTTGCCTTTGGCCTCTTACACCTTCCAGGGCTGGAAACTCTACAATGTTGAAAACAAAGTGAAGACCATTGGGATTTTCCAGAGGGGAGCTTGACACTGAGTAAGGACGTGCTTTTAGGCGGGGCAAAAGTTCTAATAACCTTTCAAATGGAGGCCTACATGATGGAAAGATGTTGAGTAGGTCCAACAGAGACAAGGAAGGTTCTCTGACAAACTTGGTGTAATCACTTGTGCCTTGTTTGCTGCAAAGTTCTTGGAGTCTTCTCTTCTCTTGTGGATCAGTAGTGTGCTCAGCCAAAACCCTTAAAAGAGCTTTACTTGGAATACTCCTGATTTCCAGGCATGTTAGCAGAGTACACCTGATGGTGGAGTTCTCAGGAATGTAGTTTGGTACAACTGCTGCCTTTTTGGTTGTAGATGGAATCAAATGAATGGAGAATGGAATATCTGCTTTCTCAGTCAAATCTAACCTTGAAATTAGTTCATCAACCTCAGTTTTAGGGTTTGGACATGCAATACCAAAGGAGTCCCCAGGTTCGTAGTTCATGTTGCAGTCTGTGATATCCAGTTCTACGTCCAAACTTGTCTTTATCGAATTCCTCTCTGTCAGTTGCCTTGCCAAGACAACTGTTGCCATGGAGACTTCAGTTACAGCACTTGGGAAGATTGCACCAGCTTGAAGAGGTAATGTGGAGCAGTCCAGTTTGTGATCAGGATTGAAGCTTATCTGTAAATAAGCTGGTGATAATTGTGGTATAGACAAGGCGGAAGTTGACAAGGGGGGCACAGAATGTTTTAAATGATCACTTAAAGTGTTTGCTAATGCATACCCACCATTACATGCAACTGAGACACTGTCATCTGCAACTGGTAAATTCTGATCGCCAGGAGGTTTTGTTGCAATCACTGCGACTGATGCAGCATTGGTAAGACTCCTTTCATCTACTTGCTCACAGCTGTGACCATTCGTTACACCATCAACTGGATCTGTCACATGCGAAATGCCATTGCTCGTGTTCTCTACGACTGAGTCAGCTATAACCTCTCTAGATTTGCTTTCACCAACGGCTTGTCCAGATGAATCAATCACAGGAACTTTTGCCTCAACATCTAACACACCACCATCCTGTGTCCCCAGACCCAACTGCTTCCACAGTGCAGACCATAGTCCTTCTATCCATGGCTCTACTACTAACTCCAAACCAACTGCATCATCGGCATACCCGGTGTCATAGAAGTGCCGAGCTCCTAACTCCATTAATCTCCTATCAAGGTTTTTACCATTGTTACAAAAATTTGTGTAATTGGTGTCCCCAAGCGCGAGTAAAGCGTAACGACAATTTTCCAAATGGTTGGTGGGCAGAGTCTTCTTTTTCAGTCTTCTGAAAAACTTACACATGGTATCTGGAGGATCCCCTTCTCCTGTTGTTGACACTACAAACACCACAAGGGTTTCTTTTTCTAGGGTAAATTTCTTCTCCGTCAGACTGAGACAAAAAAGGTTCGAATCCAGGCCATGTTGTCCAGATAATTCGTGGATTTCTTCAGCAATAGCTTTCGCTTGACCCGTCTGAGAACCGTACAGAATGGTAAATTTGTTCTCTGAAGAACTGCTTACAGGCATACTCACAAACCAGATCTTTGCCCGTTTTAACAATTTAATCCCAAGACGAAGAATGTTGGGCAGAACTTCCAAGACATCCAAAGAAATTATAGTGTGGTCGCAAAATGTTACATCATATAAAATTCCGTGAAATTGTGAAATTACATCACGCTGAAAATCACGCTGAAATTCACGCTGGCTCCAACACGGAATACAAGAGCTCTTCCAATTGGTTATTATAACGTATCCAATTAGAATCTATGTAAGAACTCTAATTTATTTGTATCACGTGATCATCGTCTTCAAACGAAACATGGCGGAAGGCTAAAGATGTTGAGGAAAACGGAAGTCACAGTCGGCCTTCGTTGAATTTTATTAGTTTGCGAAAAGGTTATGGAAAGAAGCTCTATCACTCCAGATCAGCTATTAAGGATATTCAATGAAGCGCCTTCGTCGACTGTTTCGGTAAGTGAAATATTGGGGAGAACCTCGAGAGGTACGTACTCTAAATTACGAAGCTGTACACCAAAGAATTATTCAGAATTAATTCAAAGTGAACCTTTTCAACAATTGGATCAGACGGGAACATGTAGATTTAAGAGTAAAACTACATTACACGAAATCTCTACAGGAGTTCATTTCTGTTGAAGTGAGGGTTAGTTTGTGTGAAATGACAATTTGTCAATCGTGGAACTCTAAGCTGTTGTCTAGGTTGTCTAAATATTTTACGTAACCGCGGTAATCTGGTGTGACACGTTATATTTTTAGCTCAAATCTGCAATAGCCTTTCTTTCTTTCAGGCTGAAACTGGACGTACTTAATTTATTTTTGAACATGACTAGGTTTTTTTTAATTTAGCGTGATCTAAAACTTTATTGTTCCTTTTAATTAATTAGCACGTATGTTACGTGAAATATACACGTATCTGCTATGGTTGACTAATTTTGGAGAATTATTAAAAGTGGTTGATAACGGTTCAGTTTTCTCATGTCTAACCTTTAAACAGAAACTTTCATTTTAAAACTCTGACATGCCATATTGAAAATTATTCATATTTAAACGGAAATATGTATAGTGCAAGTTTTTACGGGAGTAAAAAATTCCATTGCTTAGAAGTATTATATATGTGATCTAACATAAGTCAACCAGTTCGTCAAGAAGTAAATTATCCAGTCATGCAATAAGGCAAAATTTACAGTTGCTGTTGAATTATAACAACCACAGTTTAGCAGTTTAAACAAGTTTATCGGAAACCCGAGATGCCCAGCTCGCATGTAACCAATCTTTTGCTCAGTGTGGGATAATCCAAACAACTGAAAATAACTACATGTGTTATTTTTTTTACATGTATCGTAAAAAAGAGCTGAAAAAAGGTTGCATCCCATTTTTTTCATTTCATGGTTTATTTTGCTTTCCTAAGGTTTCAAGGCTGTTTTATTAGTTTACAAGATGTTTGAGTCTACACTAGAGGTGGAAGAATTATAAAAGTTATTTTCACATTTTTCAGTATAAAGGAGGAAACTTTGACTGTTGATTTGCTATTTAAATGAAATTTTTTTTTTATAGTCCACTGCAATTAAGTCCTGAAAAATAGTTTAATTACCACTTTTACTGTTGTCAGTTATTCAGTGAGCAGAGATGTTCCGCTCAATGTCAGGTTCTCTGTCTTTGGACTCCTGTTTGCAGGAATGCTTTGATGTTATCTTTTCAATGTGGATTAGCAACAGAAACAAGATAATTACTAGGGTTGGTCAGTAATACATGCAGGTGACAATTGCCATCTACTTTACTTGTGGTAAGGGTGTCCCGATTAAGCACTGGGTGCTGGCAAAATTTTGCTGAATGAAAAAAAAGTGTTCACCAGCTGGATTTTTGCCTGTTGATCATTGGTTGTTATCAAATGTGATCTCTGAGTGGCGTGACACTTGAAATTTCAACCTTTGACTCCAAGAAGTGATTAACATGTAACTTCTCCTCACAGTATCCATGAGGAAATGAGAAAGGTGATGAGGGTACTCAAACTAATCAGGTAGAAGTTGTTATCTCAACTGATACCAAATTTACTAATTAACAAGGAAAATAATATGTAGCCAACAGAGGGGAGAATTAACAATCAGATCTTAGGAGTTTAACAGTTAATTTCTTATTTATAGCTCAGCTACATGCCTGCTACATGTATGGCTTGCTATTCAGTTACTTTAAGATGAAAAAAGTATACCTAGAAAGTGCTCATACATATACTTCACTTACACTCTAGCTACTATATAAATTGCCACAAGTATGTGGACAAACAAGGATACTTTACTTGACTTGATTTCCACAATGATCTTTGAAATAGTTGATATAACAAATAAGTGTCTGGTAGTTCCACTGAACTTTGTGTCTCAGATGTAATATTATGCAGTTATATGTACAGATGAGAGAGATATTTAAAAATGGCTAGATGACAGCGTTGGTGTCAGTGAAGAAAATCATGTAAGAAGAGGAGTTGTTTTAAATGTCTAATTTTTATTGTCTTTCTCCCTATGTATGCTAAATTATTATTGTTCAGAATGAAAAAAGTTAATCACTGTACGGTAGTAAAAAATTATTTAACCCTTGACAGCCTATCATCATTCTCCATACTAAATGTTTGGCAAAATGTTTCAGTAATAGTGTCCAAATAAGTGGTAGTCCTGAGGAAATGCTGTGTTAGATGACAAAGTTATACTTTTTCCAGCTTGTTAAAAAAAAAAAAAAACTGTTAACTAGGAGATTATTTTAAGTAGATACCAGACAAAATTCTCTTAACTCACATTGTAAGAATTGTCTGGCAGAAAGTAAGGACACTTACTAATAAGATCTTGGGAGTGAAAGTATTTTAAAGTATTTTAGTTTAAACAATCCCTAATTTTAGTGTGCTTCATGGAAAAAGTGATAGCATTTTTGAAAAAATTAATATTAATGGTAATCTTTCTATCTGAAAATTACTGTAGTTGATTGGTGAGGTGGAGAGCAACCTTTGACAATAAATTCCACCTAGAAATGCATGTTGTAACAAAAAGGGTAAAATTTCATCGCAATCATCAAACTGAGTGAATGTTCAGGGTCACAAAGGTATGTGACTTAAACATTATCTCAGTCTGCCACATGTAGCTTATTTGACAGTCACAAGAACATTTTTAAAACTCATAAATATAAGAAAATAAGGAGAGGATATTAAATGGTTGTCTTCAAGATGTTTCCTTTTTATTTAAGTTCAAAGTAAAGTCATCCTCTTCAAGTGTTTTTTAACAAGTAAGATAATATCTTGACACTTATAGTGACCTTTAATTCCTAATAGGTTAATCGACACCTTTACTGCACAATTACGTAGTGTGCAGTCTTGTTTGGATTGTCTGAGTTTGTTATCGTTGACTTCCTTAGAAAAGTATTTTTAATTCCTTCTTTGGTCATGTGCCAAATATATAAAAAACATCAGAAATACCTATGTGCATGTATAGTTTTTGGGGATTAACAAAGATTACTATCCCAGAACATTACAATGCAAATTTACAAAGATGTACAATACAGGAACTGTAGACTATTTTCAAAACAAATTTTTGCTGTTCATGAGCAAGAAAATCAGGAATTTGATTGATCTCTTTCCTGGGTTGCTTTTGTCAGAGATGCGGAGTACAGCGTTTAGGTGTTATTTGTGTGATGTTGAGGAATGCTGTCAGGTGAGCAGTGATAAATAACAGATATCTCAGTGTGCAAATAAATTTGATTTGTTTGAATGCGTCAGAAGGATTTTAGCCTACTGTGGGTATGTTTTCTGATATCTAGCACTTTATGGACAGTTTGCAGTGTTTGTGTGTTTTATTATCAGTGATCTGTTAAGGGACTTGTTTCTGCAGGTAGAAGTGATTAATATCTACAATAATATTGCATCATATCACTATTCTGATCATTTTTATGTCTCTTTAATCTCACTTAATCCTGCTATAATCGGTGACAAGAGATTCTAACTAGAAGTTCATCCAATTAAACATTGCCTAAAACATTGCCTACTGATACATATCCCATGTGAATACATGCACTAATAATTATTCCAGGCATTAATTTTACTTAACACTGTAAGAAGTAGCAAGATTTACAAGTACTTCAACTAATAATTTTTGCCTTAATTCTTTCAATATGTTATTTTTTCAATCAATGTACATGCACCCATCTTTTCCTTATCAAATTAGAAAGAATATTAGACACAAAAGTATTAATAAAAGTAGGCAGTGGTTTTAATGTAATTCTGTGGCCTGACTAAATATCTTGGGAAAATAATTTATTTATCTTTAGTATTTCTTTTGGGAGTTCAATGAACAAACCTGTTAATGGCTCTTAAAGCACATCAATTGTTTCCACTGAAATACATGTAGAAACATTTTAAATGGAATAAAATGTGTTTGCTTAAAGTCAAGTTGGAGAGGAATTACATGCATTGCAAATAATAAACTTGCCTCTTGTTTTATGTTTAAGATGCTCAATTATGAATTAGGTGAACCATAATTATTGGTTAAAATCTTGATTCATTTTACATGTTATCCTCTTCTTTCAGCCTTCCAAAATCTGTGGACATGAAAAATTTTACACCCATCCTCCTTTGTTACCTGGAGAACAGATTGTATCACAGCAGGATCATGTAACATGCGTGGACACCTTTGATGATATTACTGAAGGAGTACTGCACATTACCACATACAGAGTTATTTTTGCAGGTTCTCATGTGCAGGTAAACATGTTGTTTTGGGAGCATTTTTTATTATAATAATATAAAAAGTAATGTTGTATGGAAGAAAGTTGCTAGTAAGCTATTCATAGAGGAAAGAGAAATCTTAAGAGGGGTTGCTGGTGTTGATCTTGGATGAAACAGAGTGGTGAAAGGGGGTTATGGCATCCTCTTTTGTATTTCTTCATTTGTTGTCAAGCAAGTGGACATTCATGAGTGACAATTGAGTATTCAAACAAGTTCATACTCAGGCTGGATTGTTCATTAAAACATTTTAAGTTGGTGTCTTACACAGTGGTGGTGTAAGTTGTAAAATTAAACCGCTTAAAGCTTTCCAGTACGTATTTCTTACATTTCGTACTAGTAAAATATGTTAACTTTACTTTTTTTTATAAATTAAAGACTTGATGCTGTAACAGCATTATTTATTTACAAGTTTATTTGTAATTATTATTTAATTAATAATTATTAGCCAGGGGTTTCAATAAAGACCCATTACAGGCAGTCTATTATATTGCTTGAATATATCAACAAAGTTGAAATGGTAAATTGGCCACCGTTACGATTATAAAAGCTGACGTTTCAAGCCTTAGCCCTTCATCGGAGCAAATAGAGGACTTGTGGGTTGTGCGTGCTTTTAAAGGCAGAAAATGGAGCTACGTGATTGGTGGGAACATAGCAATGAGAAAAACATGAATAAATTAATATTGCTGCCTGTAAGACCTCTGGCCACTGTCTGTTGAGCCTGTGAGCTGGCTCTCTTATTTGGATTTCATCTTACAGCTCAGCTACTAAATTACATACACCATCAGCAACTGCTTAGAGAAAAGTTATTGAAACCCCAGCCTGTAGTAACTATTATTTTATGTGCCAATCAGACAATCAAAATGAATCAAAGCATTTGAAGGTTTTTTTTTATTTTTACTGCAACTGTTTAATTTCTACAGATAGGTTTTGGTAAATTAGTTATTTTCTTAATCAGCTAGCAAACCCTTTGGTAACTAAATTCAACATGGAATTCTTCTAATTTATACTCTTGTTCTTTGGAAGTGCAGGACATACATTAAGGGACTGATGGTTTGAAGGTGACATTTCATCTTCTCCTTAGTCAGGCTACACCAGTTAATATACAAGATTAGATTTGCTTGTTTTGTAACCAAGATTTCTTGGGCTGAATTTGAGTAGCCTTTGGCTGGTTTTGGCCATCAAGGTGGTTAAAGGTTTGGTAGATGCATTAAAGAAAGGTATAAGATACTAAATTCTTTTATAGTTGTAGGCTGTTACTTAGTTGTAACAAGAAACAATTTTTGGTTGCAGCATGTTCTAGATGAGCATAGGTTTGTTGATGCTGATCCTGAGGAGGTAGCAAGGAGAGGGCATCACTTTCAAACAAGCTCTAGGAGGACCTCTTTCAGCCACTCTAAATGTCACGCATCAAGGAGTTTTGAGGAGACTCTTCCAAGGAAACCAAATAAAAGGTGTGGTTTGATGTAGCAGCTTTGTTAATTCAAACAGATGTGGCAGGCATGGTGGCCTGTAGGTTAGTGTGTTGAATTCCTGGTGGAGAGGTGCAGGTTTGAGATCTGGCTGCATGGGTCAATGTGTTGTGTTCTTGGGAAAAACACTTAACTCGTACTGTGTTCCTCCCCACCCAAAGGAGGATAACACTATCCAACGGAAAAATCACTATCCAGTGGTTAACTGATAGCAAAACATACTGTGCTATCCACAGGATGGAGATTTATCCAGTGAATAGTGTTATCCAACCTTCAAAAAACCAGAGTCAAGAGTATCATTGGGTACCAGCAAACTGTGAGGGAGCCGGGCTGAGAGGTAACTGGGTAATGAACTAACATCCCATCTAGAAAGTGGGTACCAGCAAACTGAGGGAGCCCGGCTGGGAGGTAACGGGGTAATGAACTAACATCCCATCTAGAAAGTGGGTACCAGCAAACTGAGGGAGCCAGGCTGGGAGGTAACTGGGTAATGAACCAACATCCCATCTAGAAAGTGGGTGCCAGCAAACTGAGGAAGCCATGCTGGGAGATAACTGGGTAATGAACTAACATCCCATCTAGAAACAGTAGTAATACTCCTAGTCCAAGGCTGTGGTCTAGCAGTGCTCGGTGACCTCTGGTACCTTACTTTTGCTCTTGGGCGACTCAAGAATTTTAGTCTTTTCATAAAAAGTTTATGCTGGGCACCCTGGATTTCACAGTTTCAAAGGACTGGGCTCTGCTCAATTTTCCTTAGAGCACAGCCTTGCTAGTCAATGCAAATTGGTATGGAAAAAGATACAAGCTTCAGCTGAATTGGTCACTGGGCTTGTGTAGAGACAATTTTTTCATTGAATACAGAGAAATGCAGATAGTGGTAACTAATTGAATCCATGAGTTTTCATTTGTCCATTCATTCCAATTTGGATTGAACGCAGGGTGTTTGTTTTCATGTCTTCTTACTCTGAGGTTGCTCTCATTGTTGTTGATGTTGTTGTTTGTTTTTTTTTTTTTTAAGGTTGAGTGCCCATAACATTTCTAAGAAAATCAAATCAGGTGGCCTAAGAAGAGGGCTGCGGCACAGCCAGTCTATGATAAGGAAGAACCATTCACTGGGTACTCTTCCTGGTTTTCATGAACAAAGTGTTAAATTACAAACCCTGAGGCCAATTGTTCTGTCAAATATTGAACATATTGGTGAGTTTTACTATCATAAATGTTCCTCCTAACAATTTACCCAGTTAACTCTGTAATTTGCAAGATCTGATGAACTGATCTGTCATCTCCACCCAAATAGATAAATTATGGGTGGGGGTAACATAATGCAATGGACTGGCATCCCATCCAGAGGCCAAGTACTAGTTAGTAATAATTCAATGGTTTGTATGAGTCATGGAAAACCTGAAAAGTCCTGGAATTTTATTTTGCCACTTTCTAAGAAAATCTGCTTAACCCAAGCCAAAAAATTTTATTAGGGGAATTAACATTATTAGAAGTGTATGAAGACTGTAAGAATGGTTTAAAGTGAAATTTGGAGTCCTGGTCTACAGCACTCCAAGACTCTTCATATTATGGAGAGCAGGATAAGCTCTGGCAGGGTGGGCCATTTGGCTTGAGTACAGACTTTACCTGGAGGCGCGTTGGCCTCATGGTTGGTGCGCTCGACTCTGGATCTAGTGGTCTGGGTTCGAGCCCCGGCCGGGGACATTGTGTTGTGTTCTTAGGCAAGACACTTTACTCTCACAGTGCCTCTCTTCACCCAGGTGTTTAAATGGGTACTGGCAAAATTAATTCTGGGGGTAACCCTACGATGGACTAGCATCCCATCCAGGGGGGAGTAGAAATACTCTTAGTCGCTTCATGCTACAGAAACTGGAGTTAAGCACCGGCCTGATGGGCCACTAGGCTCGTAAACAGACTTTACCTACCTGAAATTCAATGGCTCGTAAGGTTTCATAATCATTTTATTTTTACACCTTTATCTAACAGATCATAGTTATGAAGTTAAGGTGTCCATCCCTCTTTCAAGCATTTTTGATATTAAGAAGTTCTCTAAGAAGAACTTGCCAAAAGACAAACAAATGTTTTTGTTGGATGGATTTGAGATTCTCTGTGGCAACATCCAATCGCATAGGGTAAGTACATTGTATTGTAGCAGCTGTCACTAATATCAGGAAAAATGATCCTTGCAGCTCTTACTATAAGCTTGGTTAGCTCACATTGTAGAGTGCTGGGCTGCAGTGCAGGAGGTTGAGGGTTCAAGCCCTGGGCCGAACCAGGCCCTGAAATAACTCAGGAGAATGTGCTACCTTTACAAATGACGTGTGCAAATAGTTAGATGTTATAGTCTTCTCGGATAAGGATGATAAGTCAAAGGTCCCTTATCCTTCTTCTCTGTGCTGATTAGCTGGGGATGTTAAGAAATGTAGTGTGTAGCTCCTGGTGCTGTGGTCTGGCATTTTTATTGTATACACCCTCCCCCCCCCCCCCCATTTAAACCAGCTTTTAGCTGAAGTGGGCTAGCCTGTCAAAATATTGCAAATACATAGTGTTCACATACACACATGCATATGTACACCTACATACATGTACCACAATACTCACCTTTAATTAGCTTTTGTTATCAATTGACTTCAGTTCAAGTTCTGTGTGGAATTTGATTAAATAAACATATAGATCTATTTCATTTTCAACTTATAGTGTTATACATATGTTTTTCAGTTCTGTCCAGGTCCTCTGAGCTTACTTGATGCAGAGTCTGTTATGAAAATCATAAATCAAACTTCAAAAGTAGTAAGTTGTCGTTTGGATACCAAATGATTTAAAGGACCTTCCTTCCAATACATACCCTGGCTTTCTAAAGAAGTACACTTGTTCGAATGAGTGTCCTTATCACCGGTACATGACTTTGATTGTCTTAATTGCATGACCACCAAGGAGTTTTGTGTTTGAGTAGTACTGGTGCAAAAGTAGATACAAGAGGGGATTGTAGCTTTAAATTATTTGTTCTTTCCAAGAAATAGTACAACTTCTTCTAACTTTTGGTCTGTTCTTAACTTATTCAGTTATATTATCATAATGAAATTAGTGTCTCATCCTTGAAGCTGAATTGTCATCATCAACTGTACATGTACTTAAAGCAAGTACAATCAGAGTGCAATCAGTGACAAAAGAGTTGAAACAATTCAAACTATTAACTTTTAATAAGCACCTCAAAGAAATTTTACTTGTCATTATTGTGACAGCTTTTAAACAGATGTGGATTTTGCTTCAGTTGCTCTTCTGTGAAAGTGAACAAGTGGTAGGGTGGTTGTTCCCAGTTAGTGAATGTGAGGTGATTTCTCAGAAAAAAGGTATCAAAGGTTGTTTTGAACTTTCCTAATTAAAAATGTTCCCTACCAATGTCTGTTCTGAAAACTACAATGAAAAGGGTAGGTTACTGTGCTTACTTAGGAGGAATGTATTCACATGATCACATGATTTTTATGCACAGTTCAGGATGAGTGTGCAGTACTGAGGAATCACCTGAAAGTGGACTAAAAATTAAAAATTAAAATTAAAATTAAAAGTGTCTTCTGTTAGAGTATGGTATTATTTAACTGTAGTTTCTCCTGACCATCTCTTGCAGGATTTTCGTAAGTTATTTGCCTTTACTTATAAAAGCTCCATCATCCTGCCTACATCATGTACTATTTTAGACAGTAAAGATGCTCCAAACTTCTACAAGTTTGAATGTAAGTATAGTTTGGTTACAATGAAATATATGAAGTTCATATATTTTGAACTGCGGTATTAGATATGTATGATGCACGATCCTCGCAGTAGATAGCGCTATTTAAGCAATAGCGAAAATCAGACCTGAAATATAGTACTGTTTCATATCCGTTTCTTTTCTTAAAATGATCACCCCACTGAGCTTGACACTAACTTTTCAACTTACTAGCCAAGTGGCTAGTGACAACCTAGATGTTACAAAAATTTCAGTTTGTTTACTAGCCAAACTGACTGGTGGAATTCGAAAACTACCAGCCAAAAGTGAATTTTCTATTAGTCTGTGGCTGGTTGGCTACCGTTTAGTGTTGAGCCCTGACCCCACAAATATTCATAGGTTTGATTTTATCTTTTACCTTTTAACCTTTTGACTACCATGACTGACTAAGACAGAATTTCTCCTCACAATATCCAGCAGACAAGTGATGAGAATAAAGGAAAATATCAATTGGGGGATTACATTAGTTGATTAAGTACCAAATCTTCCTAATCTAACACCATAAGAATTCTATGGCAGGCTGTATAAGTACCAAATCTTCCTAATCTAACACCATAAGAACTGTATGGCAGGCTGTATAAGTACCAAATCTTCCTAATCTAACACCATAAGAATTCTATGGCAGGCTGTATAAGTACCAAATCTTCCTAATCTAACGCCATAAGAACTGTATGGCAGGCTGTATAAGTACCGAATCTTCCTAATCTAACGCCATAAGAATTGAATGGCAGGCAGTGTAAGTACCAAATCTTCCTAATCTAACGCCATAAGAATTCTATGGCAGGCTGTATAAGTACTGAATCTTCCTAATCTAACGCCATAAGAATTGTATGGCAGGCTGTATAAGTATCAAATCTTCCTAATCTAACGCCATAAGAATTCTATGGCAGGCTGTATAAGTACCAAATCTTCCTAATCTAACGCCATAAGAATTGTATGGCAGGCTGTATAAGTACCAAATCTTCCTAATCTAACGCCATAAGAATTGTATGGCAGGCTGTATAAGTACCAAATCTTCCTAATCTAACACCATAAGAACTGTCTGGCAGGCTGTATAAGTACCAAATCTTCCTCATCTAACGCCATAAGAACTGTATGGCAGGCTGTATAAGTACCAAATCTTCCTAATCTAACGCCATAAGAATTCTATGGCAGGCTGTATAAGTACCAAATCTTCCTAATCTAACACCATAAGAATTCTATGGCAGGCTGTATAAGTACCAAATCTTCCTAATCTAACACCATAAGAATTCTATGGCAGGCTCTATAAGTACCAAATCTTCCTAATCTAACACCATAAGAATCTTATGGCAGGCTGTATAAGTACCAAATCTTCCTAATCTAACGCCATAAGAATTCTATGGCAGGCTGTATAAGTACCAAATCTTCCTAATCTAACGCCATAAGAATTGTATGGCAGGCTGTATAAGTACCAAATCTTCCTAATCTAACGCCATAAGAATTGTATGGCAGGCTGTATAAGTACCAAATCTTCCTAATCTAACGCCATAAGAATTGTATGGCAGGCTGTATAAGTACCAAATCTTCCTAATCTAACGCCATAAGAATTGTATGGCAGGCTGTATAAGAACAACTGCTATGGAATAAAAAAGGTGTAAAGAATATGGGACTTTTAACTATTAGATTTTCAAAGGAGACGTTGCAGGCAATGGTAGAAGTGACATTAACATGAGACTCATGATAAGGAATGCCAGTTGTTTCGCCAATGTGTCAGTTCGCCAAGTATGAGGTCGATTTGCCAACGTCTGATTTCAGTTCGCCAACGCTTATAAATTATGTCGGTTCACCAACGTCCAAAATAATTCTAATTACAAATGACCAGATGACTAAAATTTTACTTGTGATGTATTCACGGGCGTTGGCGAACTAACATTACACGTTGGCGAGTCGACCTCATACGTTGGCGAAACGACCGGTTTCCATGATAAGAGTCATTGCCAAAAAGTTGTAAAAAGTTCTGGAAACATACAGAACGGAGATTTCCCACGCACCATTAATTCATTAGTTAATCAATTTCGTATTTTTTTAAAGTAATGATTCTCAAGTTATGTATTTTAATTTTTTGCAGCAGAGTGTGATAGACTCAAGTTATTTCATGCTGGAAACTGGAAACTTCACAGTGAGTACACTTTGAGAGTTTCTTTGAGAGCTTTTCATGTAAATGCAAAGAAATACCTCGTCTATCTACCAGTTTCTACTAAATAAGGCTAAATGTGATTCATATGACTTAACTTTTGTTTACTTTCAATTGGTCTTTGTTTTAGTTTTAAAGTCTCTTATTTTTGTTTCAGAAGGGACACGGCCTTTACAGTATCCAGCAAAAGTGGTCGTGCCGATTCAAGTGACAAAGAAGGAGTTAACAGAAATAGCAAATGTTCACAGGTTGGTATTTGATGGTCTATTTAATCTGACCGACTTTTCATGCGACTGCTCTCTAAGGCAAAATAGTTTGAATCCTGAAATTTTTAGGATCAGAAGTAATTATTCCGTTATCTCAGAGTTTTCATTTCTTCCTGTAGAGGAGAAGGATGCTTCCCTGTAGTTTGTTGGAGACATATCAGTAGTGATGCAGTCATGTTAAGATCACCTGCAGCAATTTTCAGAAGGTAGGAACAATGGTATTTGATTGATATAATTATGCTCGTTTGATATGCGTCATTGGTAAACATTCAACTTCTTACAACATCAACGCATTTTGTCCAACAAAATTGTAGCTCATACATAAATGATTTACAAGAAATGTGTACGAACTGGAAGGGAGAGTTACCAATCAGATCTTGGGAGTTTGAGAGTTATGGGTCTGGGCATGGAGATGTTTGACCTTGAGATGTTGCCTCTCTGTGAATGGAATCCTTAGATCTTCAGGGTACTGTAAAGTGTTGGAAATATGATTAGCGTAAAGCACTGTCGATGTGTCTTTAAATTATTTCGTTCAGAGGAAATAGTGCATCCCCAGGGAGCTAAAGGAAAGACGGTTTGGTGACTGCGTTCGAAGGGATTTTACGGCAAAGCCCCAGTTTTAGCATTTTGAAGTAAACGTTGCGGAATATAAGTATCTGTAGCACGTCCCAAATTTTGTTCAAATCGTTTCTTGCAGAGGCCTGAAAGACTCGCGTTGCCAAGCAGATGAAAAGTATCTTGTAACAGTCAGTGCACTGAGTGAAGCTGCTACAGACAAACTGGTTGTTTTTTCTGAACAGTACGTAACCTTTTTTGCATTTACGTCTAGCAGATGAAAAGTGATCAAATGACTTTTTTTGCTCTAATTTAAAACTGTGAAGAGCTAAAAACAGAATTTAAAATAAATAATGATAATCATTATTGTCTTCTCCCGCACATGTGGTTTCCGCAATTTGATGGCGTGCGACCCAGGTAACTTAATTGTTTTTCAAAATGGAGGAGCCCCTAATCGAAATTTGAATTTGTTGGTGATCGATGTTGTGTTCTGCTTTAGAATAAGACAGTCAGGAGGAGGTTTATTGAACTCCTCACAACAAGTCACGCAAATGACAGGACAGCTTACTCCACAGGAAGGCGAGAGTAAGTCATCCCACCCCCGATGTTACACTTATAACTGGAGATCTTAAAGGACCTCTGTACATTGTCTAGTTATATTTAGATTCTATGCAGCAAGGAGGAGGGGGTGTGCTCTGTTTTTTAAAAAAGAGGTGACATTCGTATGATAACTTTTGTGGGTCAGTTTCTGTCTGGCGTGATTTGACATTTTCACAGCACCCAAATTTGACAGTCAGGTAATTTTACAAAAAGAAGTTGATTTGACACACAAATTTGATTGTTTAGTGTTTGAAATGCTTTATATTAAGAAATTCAAACCTAATTTGAACGTGCAAACGGACTCCATACGTGCTAAACTTTTTGTTTCACCCGCAAATTATTTTCTCTTATTGTTCGTTTTTAGTATTTATAGAACTTATTTTTATACATTATTGACTTGATAATGACGTTATGTTAACATCGAAACGTCGTCGATTTTAGCTTTCTCTAGCTTTTTATCGTTTTTAAATTTTACAATGTTATCAAGCAACGTTTTGTCGCCAGTTTTTATCGTCAAATGTTATTACAAGTCGTGATATTCTTTACAAATATCCAGATCCGAGGTAGTGCCTCCTTGAAACTTTATAAAGTCATTGCGCTTACCAGGATAGGGCGGTGTAATTGGCATGCGACCTTCATCAAAGTACACACCTTGGGTGCTGTGTTGGCTGAAAAAACATTGATCATCATGAATGTCTGTGGGTGTTGGGTTTTCGCTGCGAATACGTAAATATCTTACTACGCCTAAACAAGCCTTACTGGTAACTTTAAGTAAGCGGGAACCTCTGCCCATCAGAGGGTTACCGAGGGATTTACAAAGATATCGAGGAATAATTTTGTGTATTTTTCTTGTCTCAGCTTTCTATTATCCTAACATCAAGTTTATGTATGCTGACGGATTACCAGATGTCAAAGCCGTGAAGCAGAGTGCGTACAGACTGCAAGCAGTTCTCTCGAACAGAAGGTGAAGTTTTTTAGTGTTTGTTCATTGTCAGTTTTTCTGTGGTTGCTGTTTTTCCTTCTTATTGTTTTTCCCATTCGTTCTGACGTAGGTTGGACGCTCAATTCCGGCGTTAGCCTCAGAATCTATCTACCAAATTATTTTGTTATATTTCCGGTTGTGATAGAACTTGTTTTTATTCTCCGTCGTTAAACTGAAAGCTAAGTTGTCATAACAGGAAATTAAAAGAATTCAAAATATCATAGAGTAGCTAGTAAGAGCTCAAAGCAGTACATTTGAAATGCCTTAACCGCGGGAAAGCCTGAACGGTCAAGTCATAATTGGTCAGTTCTGTTTTTGCGTAGAGACTGGGTCATAATGGGTCAGTTCTGTTTTTGCGTAGAGACTGGCACAAGATTTCTTGACTAATCACAACGAGAAGTGAAGTAAAACCAATCCATTGCCCCTTCATTTTTGACCCTTTAATGAATATTGCTCTATCACATACGTGACTGCATTTTACGTCACTCTAACGCATTACTTAATTTCACCAGTGATGACAATAAATGGCTTTCGGCGTTGGAGGATTGTGATTGGTTGAATCAAGTCAGCGAGCTACTCCAGACAGCCGCCCAAGTATCAGTTGCCATGGAGTGTGACAAGTCATGTGTTATGATCAGTTATGAAGATGGAATGGACAGAACAGCTCAGGTGTGCTGGCAATGACAGGCACTACTTTTGTTTTTAAGCCAGTTTCTGCCATTGAAAGCTAGACTAAGTTTATAAATAGTGCGGTTTGATGGATAGACAGTAAAGACGTTAAAATAGATTAAGAATGGTGAGGATTGTGGAGGATGGAGAAGATTTTCATGGATTATTGATGACGATTTCGCCAAATGCAGGCAAAAGTTCCCATCAGTAATGCAACTCCTTTGGGGCGTTGACGATCCAAATTAGAGTTACAAATAAAGGCAAGCGTGTACGATTTGTCAATGTTAGCCTCCCTTTGTGTTGACCATCAATTATCTGGATGTACATGACTGACGCCGTTAGGATTTTTTTCCCATTCATTTTTCATCAATCGACTTTGATCCACCGTCAGTCTATCCTGTGTTGCATTCAGCTCCATCTTCATCAGAAGCAGTTTTTCATTAAATTACGCGCATCCAACGACTGAATAGTGACACCATTTCAGGCTTAGCCACCCAAGACAAATCCGGTCTCTTGTGAAAATCTTTCGATCATTTAGAGGATCGGTTTCTCCAGAACCGCCATAGTGGATATATTAGTGCCCCTTAGAGACCACTCTGCATCAATTTTTGCCAGCAAGATTAGGAAACAAAGTTTTTTTGTTTTATTTTGTTGCCAGTGGCCTGTTTTCGTCTCTTACTGTAAGTTCGTGACTGAAGGTAATGCTTGAAAAATGGAATGAAACCAAAGTTTGGATCGTTTAGTGCAGCCCTGCAGTTTTGCCTGCTTTCCGTCTGCATTTGTTCTTACCCTGTTCTAGAGTGTAATACCGTAGAGCGTTCCGTTGCCCTAATATAGTAAAATGGTGTAATAGCGAATAATAACATGAGCTATTTTCACTGGCTTAGAGAATTTATTGTGATTATCTATTAGGTCGCGAGTCTTGCTCAATTGCTGCTGGATCCTTTTTACAGAACAGTGGCTGGCTTTCAGGTTTGTCCGTCCATGCCTTTGGTCTACTAAGTTACTCGACCGTCATCTTTGGCTTCTATAGACCTCTTTCATAAAAAGCAGGTCCAATTGTTCTTCATTTATATTCATGTGAATAAGTCTTTCTTGCCTCGAAAACACGTTTCAAACGTGTTGAAATGAATGGATTTTCCACTCACCGCCGAGGCGAAGAGGCTCGTAAGAGGAAAAAAAATCGTGCTCACAATTACAAAAGAAGTCTATGTAAATCAGCTTAATGTGACAGCTTAACAGCTGTGGTCTTTTTATATGACGATTTTCGAAGCTCATCATGACAAGATGTTGCACAGTTTTAGAGAAATGTACCCCTTCTTCGATCCTTGCCTTATCACCAGAATCTAGCTCTAATGCAATTCTTTGCTCAATTTTCCTTGCTACTTTGCTCGCTCTCTTACCTTCATTCTCTTCTCTCCAAGTTTTGGGTAAGCTTTCCGTCTACACATCGGGGTCGTTTTCACACTGAGGTGCCTAGAGGTGAGCTTTACCACGGTTGCCGTGGTGACCTTCTTAGTGCTAAGGATGAGCTACCCTCATCTGTGGTCACTTTAACGAAGCTCACCTGCAATACTTTTGACGAAGTGTTTGACCAAGAGAAGAGGAACTGTGAGAGTAAAGTTCTTTTAGAGAACACGACGTAATGACGAAAGCTGGTTCTTAAACCCGGTCTTTTTCTAGCAAGTTAACCAGTAGACCATTAAATTCCATCCAATTTTGTCAAATCAAGTCTCCTCTAACCTATTTATATTTTGGTGGTTTAACTGTCGCATCTGATTTGTTTCTCCTTTCATCCAGGTCTTGATTCAAAAGGAGTGGTTATCATTTGGTCACAAATTTTATTGCCGTACCATGCTCCCGCAGGCTCATGATGATCACAGTCCTGTGTTCCTTCAGTGGTTAGACTGTGTTTGGCAGGTAAAGAGTGCGATGGTCGCATATTCTTTTTTGCACTTAATTAAGTCACGTCTTACCACCGCAAGACAAAGCAAAGACAGAAAAGTAATAAGGGAAAATGGATCGGTCAACTGGCAGGTAAAGTTGAGTTGATTGGTCAGCCAAACGATTTCTTCGCTGTGTTTTTGGTTTTTGTTTTGTTTTTTTTTTTTTTGCTGTTTGGGTCGCGACCCTACCCAAACCTCCCTCGCTTTTTCCCTCCGCTGCTACTATCGCGCCTTTTATTATCACGCTCGGTTTTACTCATTGAACGATGGTTGTTTGCCTTTGCAGGTCCTTCGACAGTTTCCATTCTCGTTCCAGTTTAACAGCCTCTTACTTGAGGTAAGATGCAAGGCACTGTTTGTGAATAATGTTAATCATCTCCCATTGTGGAATGACTTTTTCTCATACAATTATCGCGATCTTCTTGCGCTCTTATCCTAAACGATTCAAACTGGGAATTGGCACTTGTTCTTTTAACGCTTAAACTACCTTGAGTGACCAAGAGGGTCATGGGTGTTTTCTTTCACATTTCTTTCTGACTAACTGATAAACATAGGCCATGTGTCTTCCACAGCAAGGGCTTTGTTGACATTTCTGCTTTTAACCTACGCTGAACGGTACGGTCGCCTGATAAGTTATCCCCTGTCTTCACTGCACTTATTTCTGTTTTAGGTAATTGCAGAACATGTATATTCTACGCGATTTGGAACGTTTATTACCAATACAGAAAGCGAAAGAGACGAGGTAGGTAACTCCAAGCCTCATCTGTTTGTTAGTTGATGTTGAATTTTAACGGAAGTGTGTATTTTTTCCTACGGCGCGTACGTGTAGGAAGAGTACGATACAGTCGCCATGTACTTTTTTTATCCGAGATTCCAAATAGTAACCTGTCTTTTGGAAAAGTTTTTAACCCTTTAACCCCGAGGAATGATAAACATGTAATTTCTCCTAACAATATCACCCCTGCATCAAGAAAAAAGGAAATGATTGCGATTGATTAGGAAACAAATTCTCCTTTTAGTACAGTAGGAAATGTATCGAGAACATTATAGAGAACTCAGAGTGTAAAGCGTTAAACCGTAGTCAGATTTTCAACATATTTGAAGACGATGTTTGAAAGGTAAGGCTACTCTTCAGGTTCTCAGAACAAACGTCATTATGATAAATTCTGTATATACTTCTTAATAACGGAGATAAAAATGATGTGGTGTCTAGAGCATACCTCTCTGGGAACAGACTCCTCGAAACGTCGGTAGCGGTTTAAGAGCAATTTTCAATCGAGTTTCGAAAGTACTCCGGAGTTGCTTTGATTTTGCTTTATTTCGTTTTGTGATTGGTCCCGAAAAATTCGCGCCACTTTCTTAACCAATCATATCGGAAATGAAACTGATTATAGCTTGGTCGGCCGCGTTTTCCGCGCTTTAGGCAGTTTGGTCCGTATTACTTCGAGTTCTTATTGGCTCCAAGTGATATTTTTGCTGTTGTGATTGCTTTGGTCTTGATTTTACGACAGTCAATCGAAAAGCGCTCTATCACATACCTATTTAACAACAACAAACATATGAAACATATGTATGAACTGCGGTTCATACATATGTTTCATATGTTTGTTGTTGTTTGATTTATCATCTACGGGTTTATGTCGAATTAATTTGATGGCCTGCTCCCAGTTGGCTTGTTAGCTCAATTGGTAGAGCGCTGCACTAGTATCGCAGAGGTCAGTGGTTCGAATCCCGTACAGGCCTGAAATTTTTTTCAGGTCTGATTTTCACTATTGCTCAAATAGTGCTTTACTGCGAAGGATCGTGCATATATACATACCTATTTGTTCCATGAAATGATTATATAAATGAAAGAAGCTTGTAATTGTTTTGTTAAAACTTGAATTAACAAAACGACACTTCATGTTCGGCGTTTTGTTAACAGGAAGAATATGAGGATAAGACAATTTCTCTTTGGACCTGGTTAAACGTGACTATCATGGCATACCCAGACAAGTTCAACAATTTGCGTTATAGGGAAGACCAGGGACCCCGGTAAGAATGACAATCGTTTTTACTTACTTATAAAAAGCTTCCGGAATAATACTTTTGCAGCAAATTATAATATTGTGTTATTTTCCGTTGTCTCTAAGGATGTCGGGTTGTACATAACACCGTGAAGTAATCTTGGGTTAGCGAAAAGTTTTCGTTTGTTTTATCGCTTTGAAGACAGCTATTATCTCGATATTTTTCCCTGGCAGGTTTTCTCTTCACTAAGTTTACACCTCACAAATCGTTTGCCTTAACATGTGTCGCCACACGAATTCACGAGACAAATCTAAGCCAAGTTAAACTTTTCGTTCCTCAACTATCGCTGGCGTCTTTTCAAACAGCTCGCTAAGAATCAAGGTGAAAAATTCTCGTTTGCATCAAACCCGCTCTCAACCTGACTTTGGGATGTTGTTGCTCAGAAAACACTCTGAGTTATTTTTTTACACCCATGAAAATGCGCTTGATTTTGATTAGTAAAAGGTGAATACTACTTTTAGATCTTACTTATGTATTATAGTGTTCTGAGGATGTCTTAGAGGGCGCTGTGTTAACCTGGCTTTAAACGGCATTGTTTGACTACCTGTAAAGGCAGGTTGGCTCTTTGTCCTCTGTTACCCGATCAATTTAAATGTGGGATATATTTTTTTTTTTATTGAGGGAGAATTCCTGGAGAATTTAGACAATAAGGCTTCAGAGCAAGGAATTAGGCCAACTACAAACGCAACCCGCTTGTGACTTTAAGGGCATGTCTCTCGAAAATACTGGCAACTTTACGAGTCCGACATGATTTTTACAAGCCATATTTCAAATTCTGATAGTGAGTGGTAGTAGTGCCTGTCTAAACTCATGGCTGTGTCCTCCCCGTGATCTAAACAGACTTCGTGTCATAACTTTAAAGCCGTTCTAACTGACACAGGTGCGTGGTTGTTTTCCAGAGTGCTTCATCCCCAGTACAGAATTCCTTACCTCAAAATATGGTCGTCACTCTATGTCAATCGCTATCGTTATGATCATGTTCATGATGCTTCTAAAGCAGCCGAGCTAGAGGCGCTGAAACTGGAAGAAAGATACAAGGTAACACAAGATTTGAGCGTACTAATGATTGAAATCTTTCAAAGATGTTTTCGTGAATGACATCTCTGACTTAGGGCAATTTTAAAGGACCTCTATTCTTTAACAAATACCCTTCAAGATGTTCCAATTTTCCTATGTCAGATCTATGGAGAAGTACATTTGGAACAATTTGAGCGCTATTTGTTAAAAGAGTGGAGGTTCCCTTTATGTAGATTGTCGAAAGCAATTTAGGATGAGATTGCTTTAGCTTTAACTCGCTGTGTGATCGGTCTAGGAAGCTCGTGTCACTGTCTTAGACGGTTGACAAAGTAAAAAGCCCGAGCTGATAACAAAATAACGTAAGAGACTACCAGCTCAGTGCCACTCTACAAGGTTATTGAAACAGGGTAGCCGTCCACTTTCCAAGGTATTTTCCATGATACAGAGAGGCCAATAAATTGCAGCGATCCAAGGTGCAATTTTAACACCTAACTTTTATGTTCATTTACACACTCATCCCCACCCTTGCATACGCTTTGTTCCTTTTTTACCCACTGATCACGAGATTGCTCATCAGTGAGAGTGGGAACCCATTTCCATGGGAATAGATCAACACCAAAGGAAGCCACAAAGGTTGCTAGTGAAACTACTGATTAATATATTTAATACTATACAAACTACCAGCTTAGTACCACTTGACAAGGTTATTGAAACAGGGCAGCCGTCCACTTTCCAAGGTATTTTCCATGATACAGAGAGGCCAATAAACTGCAGCTATCCAAGCTGTGACCCCACTGGTCGTACTGGAGCTATGTAGCAATTTTTGACGTTTTTGAAACGAGATTTTTTGGCCTTCAAAGGATTAAGCTTAAAGAGAGCGTGTGAATCACGCACAGCCTAATTCGAGCGGTGTGGTCAACGGGTCAGTGGGTCATGTATCATCGCAAGTGCCTTTTTTTGGGGCCAAAAATTTGTTTTAAGCGACTGTTTCACGATTTGAGGTCGCCAAAAGACGACATTGAAAACTTTGTGCGTTTTTCCCAGTAAGGTGGCTGGAGAGGGTTAAACCTGGGATTTTACGGTGGCTCCAAATTTTGAGTGAATAACCTTCTTCATTTTGTTGTGTTCCTTTCAGGCGCTCCAGCAAAAATATTGTAGGTTGATTGGTCAACTTGCCAAATTGGACTCCGAAGACTACTCCTCCACACTTTCCTTCCACACATCTACTCTTCACCGAGCTTTACAAGAAAAAAGTTCAAAAGATCATTTCGGGGTGTTTAACGGTAGCAGTGAAAGCTCAATTGATCGCGGACTTGACGCATCTGGGACCTGGCCAAGCAAGTCTTCTGACCTATACGAGGAGGACCCGGATGCTCTGATGTCATCTATGAAGTCGTTATCTCTGTCGAGGCGGATGACTCGCAGTCGTTCGTTGGATGATATGTTGAACATTGGTCAGCGGCAAAAAAGGGCTCCCAAGAAAACAGCGTTGTTGCGACGGGTTGGGAGCAGCAAATTCTACACTGAGCAGTTACTTAATGCTTTCAATACAGGTAAGGTTTTAAGATTACTGAAACACTGAGTCCGTCCAAAAGTGCAACAGTGCTTTAAAGAAATCTGTTAAACAGTTGTCGTTAGCCAGGGAAGTTGAAAGAATTGTCAGTCCCTTTGAGGATTCGCCCCGTGAGCAGTCCTAATTTGGCGCAAGGATACTTTGCCGACTGAGCCACAGGGAACTCGCTAGTTAGCCAAGCTGTATACCAGATTCCTATGTGACAAGCGTTCTACATGCTGCCAAGGTCGAAAATGTTTGGATAATCTTGTAAACGCTAGAGTAAGAAACGTGGTAAACTTAAAGCTCTGTTGTTGAGTACAGAAAGATGTTAAACAATTATTTCGAGCACAATGAATTTGTCATCGACAAAATGACGGCTACAAACAGGGTAATATTCGAGTTTTGCAGAAGGCATTTCTGATCACTTATGGTCTTAGTAATAATAATAATAATACGTATGATGCATGATCCTCGCAGTAGAGAGCGCTATTTATGCAATAGCGAAAATCAGACCTGAAAAAAATCAGGCCTGTACGGGATTCGAACCACTGACCTCAGCGATATTAGTGCAGCGCTCTGCCAATTGAGCGAACAAGCCAACTGGGAGCAGGCCGTTAAGTTGATTCGTAATAAACCCATGATGATAAATCAGATTTATCAGATAAATAAATTTATGATGATAAATCAGATAAATCTGATTTATCATCATGGGTTTATTACGAATCAACTTAACGGCTTGCTCCCAGTTGACTTGTTAGCTCAATTGGTAGAGCGCTGCACTAGTATCGCAGAGTTCAGTGGTTCGAATCCCGTACAGACCTGATTTTTTTCAGGTCTGATTTTCGCTATTGCATAAATAGCGCTCTCTACTGCGAGGATCATGCATCATACGTATCTATAACCGCAGTTCAAAATATATGAACTTCATATATTCATTGTACCAAATAATAATAACAATGATAATAATAATAATAATAATAATAATAATAATAATAATAATAATGATAATAACAACAATGATGGTAATTACGATGCTATCTAAAAATTGTTCACCGAAGTGGAGGTGAATGGTGGGGAATATTATTAAGCCGTGAATATGAAGAATTGTTTTAGTATCTACCCCACAGAAACCAAACAAAATTGAGTTTATTTCTGTCAATATATGAAAAAAATGGTCGGAAATTAAATCACTGACGCACGACTTTGTCTCTTCGGCAGCTCGGAGGTTAATAATACCTCCTAATGACTTCCGAACTAGTCAATCAGCGAGTGCAAAAAGCTGTGTTCACCTGTGTGGTTTATACTAATACTTGATAATAATGGTAATAATAACGAGAGGCATGGTAATGTTATAATCACGAAAGAAGATCATTCATCGTTCAAGAGGGAACGAGAGGAGACGGAAAACTACTACTTGCGATTAATTACCTCTTAGTTACATCTTTTGTAACACCATTCGTTACGTTAAATCTTTTTTTGTTTGTGTATGTGTCTTTATGACAGAGCCTACCACTGATGTGAGAAATCGTCCGATCTCCGAGAAATACAACAGCATTAAAGAGTATCTCCACAGCGAAGGTAAGAAAATCTCCTGTCAGGACTATCTGTCAGCTTTAAAGTAGTGAATCTTTAGCTAATGAGAAAAGCTCTTACTTGAAGATCGATCGTTCGTTTTACACCGTCCACTCTGGAGGACTTTCTCACATTCCTCTTTTAACAAGACAAGACGACATCCTTAAAGAGACTTATTTTTCTGGCACATGAAGCAACCATAAAAACATTACTGCCTCTAAAAAAACAGCCTCCAATCTCAGTGCTTGTAACTTAAAAGAATAGTTCATTGACGTTTATTTATTACTTGTTTGCCATCAGAACATCAAGACATACCTATCTGCAACTGCAACATTCGAAATAAGTCTGTACTTACGAGTTGGCGCCACCCCAAATCATCAAACAATTAAAGTGGCTCTCATCCCTTACATCCAGATTTGTCCTTGATTGCATGCAAAGTATTTAGCTGTGTATAACTTCGCTTTATCGTTGTCTAGGTATTGATTTTCGCTCAGAGAAGGATGTTCAAGTGACTGAATCACAATGCTGTGGCTATATGGTCAAACAAGGGCGTAAGTCTTGAAAAATCCCGCGGACAGGGAATTGTTATGTTACTGATATTCAAAGTGGCCTAGCAAGTGCTATGCCAGCATGAGATAGTCAAATTTGAGCCAAATCAGTAGTGTTTGGAGTTTGGATGCCAGGCCTTGTTTTAAAAAGGAATACACCCTTTAGTTTGAGAAGAGAAACAAAAAATGAAACGAAAAAAATACTTGCTAGTCGAGTAATATTCAATGGGCGACAAAATCTGTGGACCCGTCATGTTCATGTGGGTACTTTTCAAAATCGACATGTGTCAAAAAATCCTTAACTCGACACGCACCTCGCCGATGATTTTTCCATAAAGTAAAGGGCTACCACAGGAAACATCGGTCTAGGGTTCAGGTGACGATATTTTAGATAAAATTAGTGAGCGATTAAAAAATATTGGCCTTCAAAAGACATTAAGTCAAAAATTTTTTGCGAGTTACCATCATTTTTATCATTGCCCAGGGAAGGGCAGGAATCGAACCCACACCTCATAAACAGTAGCCGAGCGTTAACTCAACTGGTCATTGCTGACAGCTTCCCATTTCGCTTCCTTTCACCCACACTTGTGTCTATTACGTCCCTTTTGTTTCCCATTGCGCTGCTTATCGGTTTAATTCTGTCTCAAGCAATACTTTTAACCAATTTAAACTGTTTGATGTTAAAAGTTTTTCCTCGTTGGTGCATCACGTGTTATGGCGTTATCTGAGCTGAAGTCAAGTTTTTCCCTTTGTCGCGGAAAATCTTATCGTTTCGAAATCTTTCTCTTTTTTAACCAACGAGTTCTACTGTGAAGGACCAGTTGCTAAGATAAGCTAAAAGCGACTGCTATGTTTTGCTCTTCTTTTTCAGAGGTTCGAAGAAATTGGAAGAGACGGTGGTTTGTACTCGACCTCACTAAAAAGTACTTGGCTTACTTTGAAACGGAAAAGGTTAGTTAAATGAAGCGAAAGAAGAACTTAAAATACGGTGGCGATGTTTTGTGGTGTGCACGAAAAAACTGGATTTGAATGATGTAGTCTTGTTCTTGTTAATCACACATGGCTAAATTTTCCAACTCTTGTGATCAAGGTTGTACAGTCGTAGGTGACCTAATATAAGATAATTTCAGCACGTTAAACATGGGAAAGCTTAAAAACCCGATTAGTTGTGCTTGTACAGAAATTTCGTCGTTTTCTTACTAGGCGGATAGTCCCAAGGGAGCCATCAGCTGTAAGACCATTACCCGTGTGTATGAACACAAGAAATGTGGAAAGAGCAAACATCAGTTCCTGTTTTGTGTGGACACTCCAGGTCGTACATACACCATGTATACACCGAGTGAGCAAAGTATGAAAATTTGGATGACATGCCTCACGATATCACCGGCTGCTATCGAACTTCAGAGAGATGAAACGTAACGAACTTGGAGTGCCGTTGAACTTCAGAGAGATGAAACGTAACGAACTTGGAGTGCCGTTGAACTTCAGAGAGATCAAACGTAACAAACTTGGAGTGCCGTTGAACTTCAGAGAGATGAAACGTATCAAACTTGGAGTGCCGTTGCAAACCTTCTCATAATGGCTGAGAATTGGCATTGAAGCGAGTGTGTCTGTGAGATGGAATCTTTCAGAAGCTCGTCAAATAGCTCTTCTCGAGATGCCGCCCTTACTTGGCTGCAGGCAGTAGATGCACAAGAGGCATTATTGAGTTACTGAGGGAAATTCAGCAAAATTTTGAATGTGAATGTCAAATCGCACGTTAGATGTTAGTCTTTTCAGGGAACCATATTCAGTTAAAAGACATTGTTTTTCAAGGAACCATTGTTGGTCGGAGCCATTGTGTTGTTGTGTGGCATTGTTTATTTATTTTCAATTAAAATTGGTTGAATGCCACCACGCATACAGGGCTGAGTATTAACAGTGGCTTCCTCGTTGAAACATTAATTACGTAATGGTACATAGTTGGGAAATAGGCCATTTTACAGTTGTGTACTTGTTGCCAAGCCTTTGATTCAGAGTGAGGCTATAGGTGACCTTGTTGTGATAGAGACCTGTATCTAGTTAGCATGGTAACAAAGTGATTTACATTTGAAAGGCAGCAAGGTTTGTATCGTAACAAGGTCACCCCTAGCCTCACTCCCGTTCAAAGGCTTGGCAACCAAGCCCATAACTGTAAAATGGACTATTCTGCAGCCGCTTATTTTTGGCGCCAAATTCTGCGAGACGCAAATTTTTCATTGGATATAGTTGTCTCCTATCAACCAATTAGATGTGATTATTAAGGGCACTGGTCTTGTAGTGATAACACAACTGGGTATTTTCTCTTTTTCTGTGTTTGTTGTTTAGTGTCACTCTTGTCGTGACCGATTTATTGTGGAGTTTGGCACGTGTAAGAGTTGTTTAGGTAGGTTTTGAATGACAAAATTACTTTATATCAGCTCATACTGAGTTACATGTCAATCGGGTTTAGCGGGGATAAGGATCTTAGGAACTCTTTTAATTGTATAATCAAATATGAAATTGGGGTATGGCTGTAAAACAATTTGTTTGCAGTTGAAGGCATATTTAATATTGACAGATATGTCACAATACTCGATAATGTGATTTCATTTCCATAATTACTGTCGAGGTAAGGATATATTTTATTCATGGTTCACATTTTGGATCATCATCATTCTCGTTTACCCCCTCCCCCTCCCCAGGGGGCTCAGATAGACACGAATTAAACTTGAATTCTATATAATTTTTTTGAAGTTAATTTTCAGCTCTCTATAAGCATTATTTTCTGGTGATATCTATCATCTAAAAGTGTGAAATTTTTGAAAAGTAAAATCACGTCAGTCGCATCAAATCTCAATTATGCCCATCTTCGGTTTCAATTTTTGAAAGTAGCTAATTCTGAATTAGGTGCTCTTTTTTTTTTTTTTTTTCCTTAGGGATTGCTCTGTTGTTATTTTGATCAAAGAATTACAAGTGAAGGTCATTGATTTCAAAGAATTTTTGAGAGACTTCTTTTTTTAAAGTGCGCATGGAGAACAGTGATCATAATTTTAATGCTTCTATAAATCTAATATTTTCCGCTAACTGAAATGGTATTTGTACTTGTAAATATTTTCCATTAATGAGAATATTTTGAGTGGCTGGCAATTTGTGACCAAAATTATATTAAATTGAAAGTAATTTATACAATTGTAGCGAAACAAATGTTTCAACTTATTTTGATATATGATTGATTTTATAACGAGTTGTAAAAATAAAATGGGTAGTAAGAATATTTCTTAGAAAGTGAACAGAATAGAATTTTCCCCAGTAGGGAAGGGTTTCATTGCAAGAGAATTATTTGGAAAGAATAAATTCCACAGTTTCCAACGTGTTGCAGGGTGTTTTTGTTTGTTTACATTCAGTTGGGGTACGTTTTGCATGCAAGGCCTACGGTATTCATGTTAAGGAAGGTTGGTACACCACATTAACTATTGGTTTCACTTTACTTCGCTCTGTGATTGGTCCAGAAAACGCGCACCCCTTTCTCAAGGTTAAACCAATCGCGATTTGGTTGCACCTGCTTTCCCGCGCCTCGGAGAGTTTGATTGTTCTTGCTTCGGTTTCTTAGTGGCTCCTCATGATATCTTTTTGCTGTGATTGGCTATTGGTATTGTTTTGGTTTTGGTTATCCGACACTCGGTTGAAAAGCGCTCTTAGAGTGAGGATCATTCCACTATACACGACGATATCGACTGATACAGGTCTGAAACACTTAAGAATGTCTGTACACTTCGACTTTAGGAGTAAAGTCCCGATTCGCATCTCGCATAATTCTTTTCATTCTGCGACAAAGATATTTTCGATTTAACTAGTCTCTTTTGTTGTGCTGGTGTCAATTGATCTCTTCTATGTTGAAATGGTCCCGCCTCATGCTGATATTAGGGACTTTAAGAAACCACGACGGCGACGCCAAGGAAGACTTCGATTAAAAAATGAATTTCTACTCTTAGTTAGAATTTCAAAAATGGCTGCAGGAGCTTACTGTCTCATACAGCGCCACAGCTCAACTTCAGCATGACGTATAAAGTAGCCGTTGAGTTCCAAATGGAAATTAAAATAATTTGCCGTCGCGGTTTCGGTTCGCAGACGACGCAAATTTTGGCGATTTCACCTTGTTGTTTTGCATAGGACGGCTAAGAAATGTACAAAGTTTCAAAATGCACGTGCTGAGCTATTGTTCTGCCAATTAGATCTCTTGTTTTTCCACGTCCTCGTTGCCGTCGCCGTCGTGGTTTCTTAAGGTCCCTATTTGTGGCACAACAGACAGCACTCATCTATCACTGTGAGTCGTGGTTGATACTTGTGAGTCTCTTTTCTTTACATATTTGTATTAAGACCGCTTTTGTTGGCTGGATGAACAGTGCTGCATCTGCTATTAATAATTGGCCAATGTGTGTGGGAAACTCTTCTTGTTATCATTGAACCGCACGGTGTCTTAGTGAAGACACTAAAGTTTTCTGCTACATAAGGCTGGAATTGCCAAGGCATAGAGACCGCAACAGCAATAAGTGCGTGGCCGATAACGCAAGGGAGTTAGGTGAGTATCTTATTGTCATTTTGGTTAAAAAAGATATCAAGATGTGTAAGTTGATAAAGAATGATGAGAGAACCCTGCTAGAATGATCTGCCGTGATGATTTGTTCGGCGCTTTAAGAGAGATGATAAGGACCTTGAGCAAACCACGACGGCGACGGCAACGAGGACGTGGAAAAACAAAAGATCAAATTGGCAGAACAATAGCTCAGCACGTGCATTTTAAAACTTAGTACATTTCTCTGCCGTCCTTTACAAAACGACAACGTGAATTTACCAAAATTTCTGCGAACCGAAACCGCGACGGCGAATTATTTTAATTTCCACTTGGAACTCAACGCTACTTTTATACGTTATGTTGAGGTTGGGTTGTGGCGCCGTAGGAGACGGTAAACACATGCAGCCATTTTCGAAATTCTAATTAAAATAAGAAATTCATTTTTTAATCGACGTTTTCCTTGGCGTTTCCGTCCTGACTGTTCCAAATATTTCGCTATAACTGAGATATTTCGTCAAATTATCGTTCTAACGTGTCGCTAAAATGTGCGATTTATAGCCTGGGGATAAGACAAGGCTTGACACTGGACGATTATCGTATGCAATACTTTTGCACAACACTTAAGAAAAAGCAGAGAGGCCTTCAGTAGAGTTTCCTTACAAGTCTACCCTCCGTCTGTTTCAGAAAAATCTGCTCCTGAACCATGAAATGACCGATCGCTACAAATATCGCCTCCATTTAAGACTGAACCCCTCTGACTCATGCCATTTCATTCTGCGAACAAATGCAGGTAATTTTCGTTTGCAAGTTACCAAAAAAAAAAGCCGTTTTAGAAAGGATAGAAACAGTTTCTGCTTGATTGGTACTATTATGAGTAAACAACATACCCGAATATTTACGCTGTTCGGACATAGAACTATAAGAGAACTTAAGGTTAGTTTTATTACTAGGAACATTTTATAGAACGGAGTTCTTAGAAATGTAACACTTTTTCATAAAATTGTAGAAACGATTCACCCCCTGTCAGCACAATTTTAATTTCAACTTGGTGGTAAATATTCATTAGGAAACTGCCCAGATTGATTAAAGGAGACGCCGTAAAGGAAAGTAAAAATTCAGAACCCCATGAAATATCGCAAAGTATTGAGCAAAGAAAAGTCCATTGAGTTTGCTTTGATGAATGTTTGATGAATAATTTAGCGTCACATTTGACATGTTTATTCATATCATAGGCACCTGCTGATCTTATGTCAATAGAAGTTCTAACACTGTGAAGTGAGATCACAAACCCGAAGTCACATTTGCAGCAACCTATACAAAAGCTTCTTTGGGTAGATAATCGGCAAGTACACTCAAGTTTGTGGGGATCATGACAAGAGCAAATCTATCAGGAGTTACAGGGAAACAAACTGAGACCCTTACACAATTACGATGCGTGGCAGGTTGGACAGATGAGATACACAAACACTTGATATTTATCTCTGCATTCAACATTTTTGTATCCCTTACTGCATTTCTTGGTAACACTCTAATCCTAGTCGCCCTTCACAAGGAATCTTCCCTTCATCCACCGTCTAAACTCTTGTATCGTTCTTTGGCAACAACTGATCTTTGTGTGGGCCTTATTACCGGACCTAATCACATTGCATATTTACTGTCACTGGTTGACCAGAACTGGCGTTTTTGCCGCTATGCGCTGAGCATGAGTTTCATAGCAGGCCACTCTCTGTCTTCAGTCTCTCTATTAACAATGACCGCTATAAGTGTGGACAGACTTCTCGCCCTGTTGCTGGAGCTGAGATACAGACAAGTTGTAACTGTGAAGCGAACATGTGCGATTGTAATCATCTTGTGGGTTGTGTCAATAGTCGCTGGGGCATCGTACTTTATGAATCACCGTATAGCCATCTGGTATAGTTATATTGTTATACCACTGAGTCTTGCGATAGCAGTGATCTCGTACACAAAAATTTTCCATACTCTACATCAGAGCCATTATCAAGTACAAATTCACATTCTTCAACAACATAGCCAACCACTGAACATGATACGGTACAGAAAGGCAGTGTACAGTGCACTGTGGGTGCAGCTGGCATTAGTCGTTTGCTATCTTCCATACACCATTGCGAGATCGGTTCTTCCTAAGGCTGGACTGTCTCCATCTCAGTTCTTAGTCTGGGGATATACCGCGACTTTAGTTTACGCAAACTCATCGCTCAATCCGTTTCTTTACTGCTGGAAAATTAATGAAATAAGACAAGGAGTAAAAGAGACAATCAGACGGGCACTTTGCTGTCCATGGAGTTAGTCTATACATGATTTGCGACACGATTTGTGACACGATTTGCCTAGCTCTATCCGGATCTCGATCAACTCTACTTTTCTGCACACAAACATCTGGATAAATCTAAATTTTAGAAAAAAAAACCTTTGATTAAATTGTGCGCTGGAAATGTTTAACCATTTTGCATTTGCTCTCTTAGCAGACTAACTTTTTTTATAAGCTGATTAAATTTAAACTGATGGACTGTTAGAGGATTACAACCCTCCTCCCCCATCGACAAAAAAAATTGTGATTAGCTAGAACCGCACTCTGATAAATCCCAGCTGTGCAACAGACCTATGTGTTGTGTGCTCATGTGATTTGTAATTCCATTTACATCTGCCGTAAAACACCGCCGTTTTATTGAATGTTAATTCATTTGGGATAAATTTTAATAACGGTTGAAGAAAATCGGAGGATGTGTGGGCACGGTTGCTCACGAGATTGGGGATGCACGCTAAGGGACCGGTCTTATTTATCGCTTGGGGTCGGGTGGGGGGGGGAGGGAGTCGGGGGAGAGGGGTCGGAGGATTTTGGTCGTGACATGATAGAGTTAAATTGATCTCCCTCTAAGGCTTTATAGTTTTCTTATGATTCCCCCACACTGGCAGTTAATTGGCTGTCAAATTTTTATTTTTCCCCCTTTTATACTCTGTTGCTCCCTCTGTTCCCCTTGAAAACCATGTGATCCGCACAAAATACTCCAACCTCCCCTCCCCCTCCCACCGGGGCTAAGTAATGACTGGCCCTGATTGTCAGTTTGGGTGGGGTGTTCATTTGAAAGGAGGTCCTCTTCCGAGAGTTAATTGTACTCCTCAGGAATAACCAATCTGTAAACCTCTATGCTGGGTAAAACTCAAAGCATCTATTTATTTTGTGAACAGACCATAATTTATACAATTTTTTGTCAGAGTTGCCATACTCATTTTTAAGCTATTATATCAAAAAAGCCTCGACATGCAAAATTACAACTTGAACCGGAAGCAATCCTAGGATGAGCAAGCTTTCCTAAATAGGATGGGTAGGTGAAATACCCATACCAATGACGTTCATCGAAACAACCTTTTTTATGACCATTCCTGCATTTCTTGGCAATACCCTGATCACAGGCAATTCTCCCATTTATCCACCATCCAATTTTTTTGTATCGTTGTCTGGCAACGACTGATACCGAGGGGCTAGTTCTGCGGTAGAAAGTTTCTAATTTTTAAATTAGGTCGTGCTTTTTTTAATCCTTCTCGTTTTAACGCCTTTTCATTATTATTATTATTATTTTAGATAGATAGATAGATAGATAGTTTATTAGAATATCGAACATGGCAGTCCGTAGACTGAATTGCGTTATAATTACTCAGAACTAGGAATAAATACAATTGAAATTATAATAAAACCACAAATGCGAAAAACTCTATATATGAATATGTACAGACTAGTCTAAAAAAAAATTTTATGTACACATACTTGGAATAAAAGTGTTCTTAAAACGATTTGTATGTGTACGGGGCATGGCATAAGCCCTGGAATGTCTTAGATTATATCTGTGTTCTCTCTTAGGAGGTAAGACAGGCACGAGTTTGTGATCCGGGCATGACGTGATAGACTCGAAAAGCTTACTACACAGAGCCACGCGTCTCGCGTGCCAGGTTACAAAGTCGAACCCGGCCAAACATTCGAAATATGACGCATAAGGACAAATGATGGAGAGCGCTCTCTTTTGCACTCATTCAATGTCGTCACTAAGATACTGTGGGAGCGCGTGATGGAAAACTGGCGCACAGTACTCTAAAACAGATCTTATCACGGTGCAATAAATATTTATAATGTCGCTCAGTGGAACGTTTGCGCGCTTTAGAAGAACAATAAAATAAAGGCGCTTGTTCGCTTTCTTAATGCACTCTGAAATATGTTCGTTCCATTTTAAATCTGAGCTAATAGTGACTCCTAGGATTTTTATACTGTTTGATACTGATAGTTCCTTGCCATTGATCACAATTGGTGGAAAATTGTGAGTGTTCCTTTTGAAGTCAATGCGCATCTCCTTGCATTTATCCGCGTTCAGTTCCATCCTATTTTCGATCGACCACCCCTCAACAGCGGAAACTGCGCTTTGTACATCACTGGTCAAACCTCGCGGTATCGTTTGGGCGATAGTTGTGTCGTCTACATACTTCCAAGTGAGCGCGTCGACCTCAAGATCGTTGATCATTAATAAGAACAACCAGGGATCAAGCTTGGTCCCCTGTGGTACCCCGGCGGGGACTGAGCCCCACTCTGACCTGCAGTCTGATGACAACCTGACACGTTGTTTCCTGTCTGACAGAAAATCCAGCACCCAGACGCGAACCCACCGTAGCATGTCCAAGGCTTTGATCTTTCTGGCCAGCAAATTGTGATCAATAAGATCAAAAGCCTTACGATAGTCGAAAAATACCACTCTAACAGCTGCGCCTGTGGCATCAGTGGCTTGTGACCAGTTATGTACCATGGAAATCAAAGCGTACAAGGTGGAGGATCTTGGAATACCGCCATATTGGTTCGGGTCTATGATCTGCAACACCGCTGGACTGACGTATCTGAGTACCACAATATCTTCCGCAACCTTAGAGATAGTGGGCGTCAAGGAGATAGGACACAGGTGCTTAGTAGCATCTACCACGGGTTTTTGCTTAGGGAGAGGCACCACGTCCGCAAGCTTCTAAGAGGCGGGAAGCCTTTGTTCTCTAAAGCTTGCGGTCAGTATAGATGTAATAGATGTAATAGATGTATTATTTTGTCTAATTCAGTGAAACGTATTTCAAAGTTGTTATGCTCAGTTGAGGCGAATAGTTGTCTTAACGTAATTGCTCAGGCGCTTTCGAATTGCTTCTGAGTCATCTCAGTCTGCTACTTAGCTTCTAAACACTGATTGGCTCAGTCGAGTTAAGGATGAATTCATTGTTCAAATCCTTCGAATTGATTTTTCCATCAGAGAACATGACTTCGCAAACAGTATTCTTGCTATAAAGGAAATTAAACGTGTAAATTTCATGATCATTTGTATCCTAGATGATCATTTGTAAATGATCATTTGTATCCTAGAGATACAAATGATCTCTCAATATTTATAGGAAGGAGTGTTTAATTTTTTTTTAACATTTTGCGATATAAAACTTAATGATCTTGAGGAAATCCAAAGTGTTTTAGAAATGAAAATCTTTTTTGGGTTTAAAGAAACTAGTTCATCAAGTTTATGCCTTTTTGCAAATAAATTTGATGCCGATTATGACTCGTATTTGTTGTCACCATTTTTTCCTCCGTTAAAATGAGATAATGGATATTCAGGCTTTTTATTTCGGCGTGCTTCAATCTGCTGACACTCTCGTTCAAAAGGATGGTTAGTTTCTTTTATCAATAAACAGCAAGGTACAAATGGTTAATGTTAAAGTTTCTCTTGAAACTCGTTTTCCAGTCTCAGATTCAGATGTTCCTTGTGATCTGAATCGTGAAATTATGATGCCATCTATGTAATGAATATGTAAATATAATTGAACTCATATAGCTGATTCTAACGTATAAATATCACAATATCACAGCCAGTGAGAACTGCCTTCACCTTAAGAAAAATCTTATTTCAGTCTTTTTAGTTCTTAAAACGAATTATTTGCCTTATATAGGGAAAGAAGGAACAAATGTGTAACCAGGAATTTTTACTTTGTTAACATCTGTTTGTTAGTATTCTACAGGAAAGTTTATTAACTGACGAGGGAATTCCGCCTTAAATTTCCCGCTAAAACGTGCAAATTTTTGTTACACAGGAAGATGTAAGGCTGATTATTGGATCCTTGTCTCACAGTCGTTGTTTCATTAGAGTTAATGATGTTCTAAAGAGACCGTATCAAAGTACATGTAAAGTAAACTTTTTCTTTTAGATATTTGTTAAGTAATTTTACACATTATAGGAAGTAGAATTGTGAATTTCTCTTTTGTCCATACTGACTATGCAAATTAGCTGTAGTCTCTCGAAACAAACACCATAAAAATAATTTAGTCGGTGTGGCCGGAGGCGTCAGACAACTTGACAATTCAATACACATCGTTCAAAACTCCTCTATGGAACAAACTCGACCTAAACACTCGATTACATCTCTTGTTTCTCCTACACTTCTTTTGTGTTCTAGCCCTTTCTTGGGTGCTTTACAACTGAACAGAGCACAGTCAAGGCTTCTCTATTTTTTTTATAATAAAAAATCCGTTAATTTCCCACGCATAACTTTCAATATTCAAAACAATTTATTTCCAGAGCGAACAACAGTGTCGTCAGCATGCTCTATAATCTCATAAAGCAGGCTACAATGAGCCAATCAGAATCCCTGTTAGAATGAGTAATCTGATTGGTTGAAAAGGACTTAATCTGTCAAAAATGTCAAACCATCAAAGCTCACACTTTGCCATAGTTCACAGACTGAAACAGTTCGGAGGGTCGAATTAAACACTGTTGGGTGAAGTATTTTAGTCTTAATACGGAATCTGAAAATGAAATGCGGTCGAATTGTGGCTCCAAAAAACATTTAAGTTTTTTCACATGAAAATCAGAAAACAAACTGCCCCAGGCGTGTGTTTTAAGAATGAACGACAGCCGAATTCACAAAGATTGCTCAAGATGACAGTGCCGTAAAACTCGGCTGCTGTGACTGATCTGGCCTTTCCCTCAACGCGTCGGAAAGGATTTCCGAGCAAGTTCTTAGTTCAGTTCACTCGAAAGACGAACGATGTAATTTCTGAGGCTTGCTTCATTGCAATGTCTGGAGATCGCCATGATGAGTTTTCCGCAATGGACCTCAGCATGATCGCAGTTGCTCTGACACCTTCATGATTTATTTGAGTTTGAACAGTTATGATAGTTTCGTTATATTTTTCATCATTTCTGTTTTGTTCCTTCTTTTTTTTTAACACGAAACTATATATACAATACTGGTGTAATTTTATCATCGTACGTAAGCTTACAATCTAACCGAGCGTGAAAACCTCTAAAACTCGGGCTGTTCGTTTTCTTTTCTCTTTGAGGATTTTCGTCTCTGCTCACACTATGATAGTGTACCTTACGGCGCTTGGCTTTGTTTTACCTTTGTTTGGTTCTTCTATTGCTACTTGCCGGATCGCTTTTACAGAAATTCCACCTTCAGTTAACGAAGAAAAGCTAGAGCGAAGTCCGGGAAATGGTCTGACATAGTACAAATTGACAGATGGCGTGATAGCTTTAGCTCAGCTCTGTGCTCTGTACTCTGATCATGAGAGCACACTATTTCAACCAATGACATCGCGTTGAATTCAAACTTTATTATAGTTTTAGACTAATTGACAGATGATATGATTCATTATGACATTTGACTTGTTTGATAAGATCATCACTGGACGTTGAGTTATCATATGTAAAACTTTGACATGAATATTCATACTATGGACCGATCCTCTGAGATAAAAAGCCTCTCTGCATGTTGAGAGTTATAAGGTACGCTGTAGTGGGAATAATGGCACAAGCAAATCTATCTGCTGATGCCGGAAAACATAACCAAATACTCGCAGAAGTGCAGTGCGTGGTAGGGCGAGCAGAGGAAATACACAAACAGATAATCTTCCTCCCATTAATCAACATTTTTCTGTCCTTTACAGCATTTCTTGGCAATACTCTGATCCTAGTCGCCCTTTATAAGAAATCTTCCCTTCATCCGCCATCCAAACTTCTATATCGTTGTCTGGTAGCGACTGATCTCTGTGTTGGTCTGATTTCAGAGCCATCCGCCGTTATTTATTGGATGTCCTTGCTTTATGAAGATTCGAATCTTTGTCTTTATTCGTATATTACCAATTTTGTTGCAGCTTACACCTTGTCATCAGTTTCTCTATTAACAATGACTGCAATAAGCGTGGACAGACTTCTTGCTCTGTTGTTGAGTTTGAGCTACAGACAAGTTGTAACTTTGAAGCGAACATATCTGTTTCTTATCATACTTTGGATTGTTTCGATCATCGCTGGGACTTCGTACTTTTTCAATTCCATTATACCACTCTGGTATGCCCAAATTGGTATACCACTAAGTCTGGTAACAGCAACATTCTCGTACGCAAAAATTTTTCACCGTTTCCATCATAACCAAAATCAAGTACATGTTCTGCCGCAACAGCCGAGCCAACCAGTTCCCATAAACATGGCTCGATACAGAAAGGCAGTGTACGGTGCGATATGGGTACAGTTGGCATTAGTACTTTGCTATTTACCGTATGGCATCGCCATAGCAGTTTTAAGTGAAGGGAGACTGTCCCTCTCTGAGTTTATAGTCTTGGGATGGACAGAGACCCTGGTCTTCTTAAACTCTTCGTTGAACCCGTTTCTTTATTGTTGGAAGTTTAGAGAAGTGAGACAAGCAGTGAGGGAGACAATCAGACAAACCCCTTGCTGTTCATGGAGTTGACTGTAGTCTGAAAGTATTTTCTGGGAGCATTGTCCGGCCGTTTCAAAAGCAAGCGGCACGGTTGGAATACGTAAACTGCAACTTTATAAAAGGAGGGAAGTATTATCTAGAGAAGTTTTTAATGCACTAGTATCGCAGAGGTCAGTGGTTCGAATCCCGTACAGGCCTGAAAGTTTTTTCAGGTCTGATTTTCACTATTGCTCAAATAGTGCTTTACTGCGAAGGATCGTGCACATATACAGAAGTTCTGTTCTGTTAACTGAAACGGTCAGTTATATTTTAATTTAGAAACATCAACGGAAACGATTGTATTTTACAAATATCTCTGTTAAGTTTATTTGTGTAGCATTCGTATTTTTGATACTGGTCGAAACTATTTTAAGGAACTTCTATTTAATGCATTTTTATAGATCTTCCCCATCGCCAAAAACAATGGGACTAATTTATTTTATGCCTTTCCTGATGTCATGACATTTTCCGTTTCATGTTTCTTCCATTAATTACTTTGTTTTTAGTTTATACATTAAATAAGTTTAGATGGAAATGAATATAAAAAAAGCTACTTGTGAAGTGTATCATTTCTCAACAATAAGAATTACATTCAGGAAAACATAAGCCGTATCCATACCTCTTTTCCTCTTAGCTGTCAATTAATTATGCTCTGGTTTCACTGGAAAACAAATCTCAGGTTCTTGCAGTGAGATGATTCAGCCAAAAAGTTTACCCAAAAGAACTTCTTACTATACAGGAAAGTGTAAAGATAATCAATCAATGAATTTTTATTAAAGTCGTTACCTTATTGTTGCCATTATTTATAAAAAAGGGACCGTGTTTTGGTTAAGGAAACTATAAACACATCTGCTATGTCATCAATTTTCCTCATTTTAGTAAGGGGTTGCAAATTTATTCCTTTACCTATATTGCTGATTTAACTTGTGTGACGTGTTTGCAACCAAATGCCATAAAGACAATTTGGTGGGTGTGAAGGCGCCTTGACAAAAACACGCCTTAAACAGGTGTTCAGGTGACTTCTCCTAACTACGCGACTAGAACATTAACGAAGATCTACTTTCTACATCAATGTGCGGCCTATATGAAATGTGAAATTGGTAAGAATATGACCCATTTCTGAATATTTTCGCTTAGCCTTCAAGGGAGAAGCTCCATAACCCAATTTACTGCGTCAATTTTCGATTCTGATCGGTCAAAGGATCTTCGTGGTATGTTCTTGTAAATATGTTAGTTGATTCGTCATAAACATTTCAGTTTTGTTGAACCAATGCATTCAGTTTCTGTCAGCGTAAAATTTAGACTGAAATATTGCTATTTTTCTTTTTGTCTCTTTCTATTATGAATAAAACCGACAGATGATGTACCATAAGGTGATGACAATGCATCGTTTGTACACACAAAACATTTCAAGTAAACTAAACCCCGCTTTCGTGCGAAACATTCATCACCGGAGATGCGTTGCACTAGACGATTCAACTACTACCGCGCGTACGTAGAGCTGTCTGTAAAAAACTCCCTCCTTCAAAAAAACACATCGTGCACGGATTTTCCAAAGTTCCTAGCGAGTCAATTTCAATAGGCGCTTATTCTAAGAGGGCGCATATTGAAGGCAAAGCGAAAATTGGCAAACTATTCTGACGCTCTCACGAAGGATTAGTATGCGTAATCAAATGGCGACGAGTGAAATTAGAATTAATTTCACGCGCATTTTGTCAAATTTCTGATAATTTCCCGAGCCTTAAGCGGCGGAAATTATCAGAATTTTGACAAAACGCAAGGGAAATTAATTCCTAATTTCACAAGAAAACCATTTGATTACCTTTTAATATCGTGGGTGACAAATTACGTTCACAACGTAATTGTTTTTACTGGTTTATTCTATCGAAAATCGAGAACATGAAGAAGAATATAGTTTTCGTTTAAAGCATACATTATTGTCAAAGTTCGTAATTTTCTGAGTTTCTTCACAAAAAATATCTTTCGAATTCTTCGTGCCTGTTAATAACTTTCGGCCGCTTCTTTTAATTTCGTAACTTCTTCAAGGGTCACCGTCTTCAATCTCGACGCCATCTTGGCTCTGATTGAGATACAAGAGATGTTACCATGGCAATTTTGTAATTTCACATGTGAAATTAAAAATCAACGCCGAAATTTCGCGCCAAAATTAAGGAGTAATTTGTCACCTATGATATTATCGCTCGATACGTCAGCCTCAAAAAACTTTACAGTGGCCTATTTACATTATCAACTCAGCTGATAAAACCAAATTATCTGATTTTACGTTATAGAGTTCTATTAAAGTCAGGAATCATCATCCAATAAAAAATCAAACGGTTCCACAATAGATGGAAGCTATGAAGTCTGCAGTGGACAAGAGTCTTCTTGAAAGAATCGAAAATGCTATTACGGAAACTCATTTTTCTCCCAACCACTTTCTTACTAGGCCCCAATTGCAGCAACAAATAGGAAGCAGCAAATGAAATAATGGAACAATAAAGAACTGTTCCATGCTTAGCGCGCGTTATGGATGCACTTGGTAAGTTTGTAGAGCCCGAGAGAAGCGTAATATTTGCTCGAGGCGCCGCCGAGAGCAACTTTCACTTCTTGATCAATTTTTCTATGTATTCAGTCCAATCGCCACGTTGATTTGTAAGCAGTTACATGGCAACGAATGTAATATCTAGTTTTCGTATCGTTACTGAATTATCTTTCAGTTTATTGGGTAGAATGGCCGGAAAAACACTTATACATTATCATCGAGGCAGCAAAATATGAATGCGAATGCACTTTGAGTAGCCAAGAATAAGAGGCAAATGGCCCTAATAAATATGCCTGCAGGGCATCCAAAAAACTCTATTTCATGGCTTTCCTTAGTCCTACTTAACGTTTGAACAACGTGCTTTTCAAGGGGAATGCACTATCTACAATTGCAACCAAAAATTGGGAATTTTAAGTAAAGGAAGTTTTTGCGCAAGCTTTCTGCATTGAAAAATTGGGAAAAAACCGGTTTTTTCAGAGGGAAACATGTTCCTTATGTGAAGTTAAGAGCGATTTTGAAGTAAGCGAGACTGGCTTCAAAAACGTGAACAACGGAAACTAAAATTGTGGCGTTTTTCCTAATTAATCTCGTCTTTACTTTGTAAATTGGCATAAAAATAACGTCTAACCAGCTGAAATTTAAAATAGTGAGTTGGAAGTGCGTTCAAATACGGCGCATCTCACTTAGTGAAGTAATAAATATAAAGGGCAATTTTCAAGTGAGTTCATATATCAGTAAACTCAATCTTCGATACACTCGTAGCAGGTTCCATTACTCTCACTGCAACGTGTGGTGTTAATTCCAACTTCTAGTGAAGCTTTTAACCCTTTTCGATGATCACTCTTGGTTTGTGATGGGTGGCTTTAATGTCTGTTGTCAACCTACATAACATTTAAAGTAAATTGTTTCGTTTATCGGTATCTCTTAGGCCGAAAGTATTCAGCGCATCAACAAAAACCCAAATTACAAATGAAGGCAAGTAAAAAGAAGACCTCGAAACGATTTAAGACTTCACAATGACTCTATTTCGTTGTATTTGTGATAAATAAGTTCTCAAAAGAACGTTTATCTTGTTTTTTTTCTTTAACAGAAATCTATCAATGCCCACAGCCAGATGAACAGCGCAGAGAAAATTTTTCTTAAGCGCAATCCTTTTCGGCTACATTGATAACTCTAAACTTATCCAGCCGTGTGCCAGCCACACAACGGCTGTCGTTCATTAGAATCAGTTGAAATGATATACTATTGAGCGTAAATGTTAATTTCGGTTTGAAATAATGAGCCAAAATTGAAAGAAATGACGGTAAACGACTTCGATATCACCGTTCAATCGAAGGGTATACAATTTAGAACAGTCATCATCGTCATCATTGCCTTTGCCCCTACTGGAGCATAGGCCACCTACAAGAGCTCTCCAGGTATTCTGGTCCTGGGTTAGTCTCTCAAGTTGTCCGCAGGTGTAACCCATCCCTTTTTATTTCAGTCTCTAGATCGCGTTGCCAGGTGTTTCTTGGGAAGCCTAGCTTTCTCTTTCCCCGTGGGTTCCAGGTAAGGGCTTACGTGTGATACGGTCGTTGGCTTTCGGAGAGTGTGCCCAATCCTTCTACAGCGTCTTTGGAGGATTTCAACTTCTACCGGTTGTAGCTTGGCCCAGAGTTCACTGTTGCTGATAGTTTCAGGCCATCAGGTCCGATGGATTTTTCTAAGGCAGGTGTTGATTAGTGTCTGGATCTTCTTCAGTGTCGCGACCGTGGTTCTCCATGTTTCAGCTCCATGTAGCAGGACAGGTTTTACTGTGGTGTTAAAGATCCTGATTTTGATGTTGATGGTCAGATTGGGTGAGGCCCAAATGTTCTTCATTTGCAGGAAGGCTACTTTCGCTCTGCTAATTGTCACTTTTACTTTTCCTTCTTCTTTTACTTTAACGAATTCTAAACATTGATCAAGTTTCATCTTTGGTTATAAGCTTTTGTCCATGTTGTTTAAGGTCACACTAAAGAGGTTGAAAATTTTTGAATGGTAGTCTCTCATTACTTTCCCCTTTGACCCTTTAACAGTTTATTATATGTATATGGCAATAAAATATAGTCAAATGAAGGTTTTGAGCACAGCCTATGCATCACATTTATGTAATAAAATATTGCTTTGTTCCTAAAACTAGTTTATACGAATAAGAATGAGTTTCTTAACACCAATATAGCTTTTCAAAATGATAGTTTCTAGGCTTAAAAGAGTCGCTTTCCTCATGAACTCGTTATCTGCTGTTTTACGGATACCAAGTTTAACCCTCCTCTCTCTCTCTTCTCTCTCTCTCTCTCTCTCTCTCTCTCTCTCTCTCTCTCTCTCTCTCTCTCTCTCTCTCTCTATTTCTCTCTCTCTCTCTCTCTCTCTCTCTCTCTCTCTCTCTCTCTCTCTCTCACTCTCCCCAGATTCATGGCTGAGTATCTGCTACCTTCTCTCCTCTTCTTTTTTTGATATAAAAATTTCCGATATTTTCCCGTTTTTGCAGTGGAATATATCAGTCTATTTTTCACTTATAATACTTCTATTCAAAGTTACCGACCAATACGAAATCTTTAGTCAGTATATCAATCTAAACACGACCAACGTAGCAAATAATCAATCTTTGGTACACGCATCGAAAAATCACGAAATTAAAAACTTCTGACGGACTTTAAAGGTCTTCAAGTTCTTTTTTATTGCCGTAAAACCCCTCTGGGATCTGTAATATTTTACTTTCCACACCATTTTAATTTTAGAACAAAACTGCGTTCCCACATATAGTATCAACTCGACTTAACAAGTCAAAATTTTTTGAGAGGATCTATTATCTTTTTTCTTTATAAAATCATTATATTTTACTTGAAATTCGTTTTTTCGGTAGGAAAGCTCTGCGATTGTGAAAGAAAACATGTTAAACCTGTTTTTTTTAATTATATGTCACAATTAAACGAATTTATTGCACAAAAACCATTCCGTAGCAAATACCCATTTAACGTAGCAAGTACCCACTTTATGTAGCAAATACCCATTTCTACTTCTTTTGCTCTAGAGAAACATTTTCTTTGGTAAAAGATTAAGTTTTAAGGAACTATTTGGGTATTGAATAAAGGCTGATAATTGGGTATTGCTTAAGAACAATCTATCCCTCTGTATTTTTCAATTTAAAATATAACACGCTTTACCGATAAAAAAGCGTACACGCGCATTTTTGTAAGAAATAGTTTCATTTCCAAATGGCTGAAATATTAAGTAATTAAAAGTGTTGTGGAAAGGATTTTGTTATGTTTATGTAAGTTAAATCATGATACCATCTTAATCTCATAAACGCTGCACTTTACATAGGTAGTTTGAACGACTACGAGCGCTTATTGTGGTGTTACTTTAGATAGCATAACATGCATCAGCAATCAATCCTTATTCAAATCTGAAAGGGAAAAAAATTTTTCCAGTGTTCCCCTTGTTCTGCTTTTACTGCATTTATAACTCTGTTGGAATGTGAAACTTATTCTCTTTTCTAGTGTAGGCCTAATGTTAATTTATATTAACTAATTGAGTTTTAAATCGCGCAAAGCTTTGTTACAATGTAATCTTAGTTTTGATTCATGTTTAAACTTAGTTCAGTTTTAAATGCCCGTACGATTCTATCCATACAAGTTTAGTTGCATTTCTGTAAAAGCCGTTGTTCTGTGCGAAAATAACTCACATTGTGATTTTAGTCTATTTCCAGTCTATGTGTGATACAGCTTTAGATGGACTCATACCTCACAATGTGAGCTTGGTATTCTGTCTAGTTTATGCTTAGTTTAGTTGAGTTTTAAGCGGTACGTATAGCTTTGTCACAATACAAGTTTACTTTTGTCTCTATTGTGTGCTTAAGATCAGTTTTTAATGGATGCATAACTCTGTTACAGTGTGATCTAGTTCTTGTATCCAGTATGCGCCTAGTCCAGTTTAAAATACACACATAACTCTCTAACAATGCAAGCTTAGTTTTACTTCCAGTGTGCGCTAAGTCCAGTGTTAATTGCACACATTACTAAGATACGTCGGGATCTAAGTCTTTCTGGTATACGCCTTGTTCAGTTTTAAAGGTAGGCATTACTCTGTTATAATGTAAACTTAGTGTTGTTTCTAATATACCCTTGATTGAGTTTTAAATGCCTGTAAAACTTAGCTACAACGTGGGCTTAGTTTTGTTTACTGTGCCAATCAAGTTCAGTTTTAACTGCTTGCATAAATCATATACTACAATATGAGTTTAGTTTGTTTCTGGGGTGTATCAAGTTAAGTTTTAAATGAGCTTACAACTCAAATATAAAACGAGCTTAGTTTTGTATGTGCATAACCCAGTTTTAACATCATATGAGCTTAATCAGTTCTGTTTGCCGTCCATGCCTAGTTCAGTTTTAAATGTGAGTATAGCTCAGTTAGAATGTGAGCTTAGTTTTGTATGCAGTGTACTCCTAGTCCAGTTTTAAATTCTTGTGTGTAAGTCAGTTCCAATGCAGGCTTAGTTTCAGGCTTTAGTCTAGTTTCCAACACACTCAGTTTCAGAGGGGCACATACAGTTCATGAGTTCTTTTTCCTGTATGACTGCAACACTTAATAATAACGTACTGCTTGATTCACAATTACTTGTTTTTCGCCTGATGCTTGATTCATTCACTCTTTACATTTCTTTATGGTCTTTATTTGCTACGTGCTATACTTTAGATAGCATTTAGCAAGTGCATAGAAACAGGGCCACAGATAGTCGTATCTAACGAACTTGTTTCCTGTAAGATACATTAAGCAATAAAGTATTAAGAAAAGATAGACGTAGAAAGCTTGTATTTTAGGGCTGATTTTACAGGCTGATAGTAATCGAACGCAGTATTCAACCAACATGGGTATTGGTCATTTATCTTCCTGGGTAAGTGTATTTCCAAGCTGGGCTAGGGAGAAACAACAACAACAACAGGACTACAACAACAACAACACCAGTAACAATATATTTGTTAGCTACTTTACGTTATACAAATTGATATATCATTGGAATTAAAATCCCAATAATAGATCCTTAGTTGGGTTTCATATGGGGTTATAGGCTTCCCCTACCCCTCACCTTGAAAATTAAGTTTCCCGGGAGACCACGTCTCCGATCACGTAAATCACATCTTTGATTGCCGTGTTGCCAGCATGGTTGTCCGGATAGTGTAGTGGTCATCACACCTGAATAGTAACAGGGGGACGTGGGTTCAAATCCCGCTCAGGGCAAATTTTCTTTTCAAACATTTATTCTATATATATTATTATTTATTCTATATATGTTATCTATATATATATAAGCGAAATAGGCAACGTAGGATCCAGGACAGTGCTCGAGAATGAAGGAGCGATTATAGAAGCAAATGGACTACTCAAGTTACGCACATATGGATTTTAATACAGCCTGTTTCGTAGACCAACAAAAGTTGATCCACTCATCAGTCAAACTCCATACACACTGAGGCATCGTGACGGTTAACTCTAACTCAGCAACGTGATCACATGACATTGTTTAAAAAATTCAAATCTTGAAAACCATGCGCGCGCCGATAATAGCGTTAAGAATACTTGAGAATATTTTCGCCGATGTCTACAATTGGATATTATTTCACTTCGCTTGTTTAAAGAGGCTTCATGTGGATAAGACAAGATAAAAAATTTCTCAGTGAGGCATAAATTGCAACGTTCTGTGGCATTGGAATATGCTCTAGCCCTAGCAATAATTTTCCATGAAATCGAATAGTCTTCCCTCTTCTCCTTGAGTTTCCACAGGTACTTGCTCAGCTCTGTGTCATTTCGCCGTCTCTCGTGGTTGAACGACATTCGGTGGTTGCGCCATCTAGTCTTAAAATCTGTCGCTGTGAGGCCAACCTACGTTTCAGTTTCCTCCCTGGTAGCGACTGTGGTTTGGTAGACAACCTCGCTTTGCAAACATTCCCCTCCTAAAGGGCATTCGTTTTCGTTCCTGCAGTTGCACAATCTTTGGGGGCGGCTATCTTCGGATATTTTTGCGTTCCTGATTGTGGCTTTGTTATGCCCGTCTATGGTCTGTTTCATATTGGGTGTGCATGAGTAGCTCAGTTTAATGGTGTTTCTATTAAAAATTTTCCTCAGTTTGTGGGTGACTGGAAAGCACTTGTCAATAAGGTTAATAAACGCTCTGCCAATGTTGGTCTTGACGTTTCTGTTAAATGGCGGGTTAAACCAAATTATGTTTCTTCGCCTTTTGGTTTGGTATTGCGGTCGGTGCGGTTCCGTTTCAGTGAAGTGCAGCTTGTATGTGTAGCCACTCTTGTGTAACGCGTCTTGGTAGGGAGGTGCGGCTTTGTTAAACATGTCTTCGTCGGAGGAGATTTCATAAAGTCTTTTATTAACTGCTTCGGGGATGTTTCGTAGTATGCAAGGTGGGTGGTTAGACTTGCTGTGTACGTATAGAGGGGTAGTTGCTGGTTTTGAATAGAGTCCGAATCTGCCGGTAGTCGGGTCAAGCGTTACATTGAGAAAGTTGATGATTTTCTTGTTTGCCTCGATGGTAATTCTAAGGTTATTTTGGGAAAATATCGTACAAATCTGTTTTTTTAATTCTCTCCACTTTATGGGGCGTCTGGTTTATAACTGTAAGGCCGTCGTCACGGTAAAGTCCGATGTTAATTTCTGGTATAGTCGCAAGCTGTGATAGGGGATAGCAGCCGACTAGTTCACATGTCTCCGCTCCATCATAACTTCCCATGGTGACGTCGAAAAGGCCGTTGGAATTTTTCTTCTGCCATGGGATCTCATTGCTAAATAGTAGTGATTCTTTAGCAAGTAGGACGATTTGGCAATCATCTGGGGAGATGTTCGTGTAGTTAGACGCGAAGTCGAGGGCACGTCCGAGTAGGTCTTTCGTTTTTGAGGGGTAGAATTCTACAACATCGAAGCTGATGAAAGCAGATTCGCATTTATTTGGTAAGTTCTTGAACCACTGCAGAACAGAGGATGTGTTCTTCCATTGATTAACGCCTGTTGCATTTACAAGTTTCTGGTTAATATTTTCGAGAATTTTCTTGCTTATTTTTCCAATTTCCTGTTTTGATGGGTTGATCAAACGACAAGTGGGTCGGTTTAAAAAATTGTCTTTATGGTCTTTAAGTGTTACGAACACTTCTCTCTGGGCGGTAACTTCGACCCGATCGTCAATACCTAGTTTCTAGTTTTCAAGACCAACATTGGCAGAGCGTTTATCTAGTTTTTCTAGTTTCTATTAACTGACATTCTGATTAAAAAGGATGGTTAGTTTTTTTTATCAATAAACAGCAACATACAGATGATTTATGTGAAAGTTTCTCGTGAAACTCGTTTTTAGTGTCTTTTAGACTCAGATGTTCCTTGTGCCTAGTATCGTGAAATGATGAGGTCATCTTTATAACGAATGTGTAACTAAACTCATATAGCTGATTCAGAATGAAGTTTCTCGATCCTAACTTATAAATATCACTGCCAGTCATGTCACCGTTAATTTTCGCTCTTCCAGCATTCGTATTTTTATGTCTTTCCATATCGACAAAACAACAAGACGAAGTTCTTTTGAAGTCTTTCTTGCTTTGTTTAAGGGCCTCCTTTTCAGCTTCTTTCACTGATTATCTGTTTTTCAAGTTAAAGGATCAAGCTGTGAATGAATAGAGAGTGATTGTTATTGATTATTATTGATTTTCATGGAATTAGAGAATATTCCTTGAAAATACTTTCATTTCTTCCTTAACTAAGCTTTATTTACGTTCGAATATAAATTGCAGATTCTTGCAATAAGAAGATTATTCACCCCAAATATTTACTTAACAGAACTAAGTAATACATAGACAGGTAAAAACGAGCGATAAATATCCCGACGTTTCGGCGACTTCATGACGCCATTATCAAGGGTACAAATGAAAATAAAATTAACAAATGCGAGTTCAAGAGTTACAACTAATTTACATAGGGGAGGTAGCTACACAAATACTTTAGCACGGATAGAATCCGTTTGTACGTTCAAACTCGGTGTTAATTGTTTGATGTAAAGCATCTCGTTGACAAGACAATCGAATTTGTTCATGCACTTCTTGAGAACTTTCAAACAGCTAAGAAAGTCCTCAGGGACAGCACCTGTGTGGTCGTTGTCGTAGTGCTCGCGTACTGAAGATGACGTGCTCTTATGGCTATCCACGCGGGCATATAAATGCCCGCGTGTGTAACCAACATAGCTCCCTGTATCGCACAGGTTACATTTAAATTGGTACACTACGCACTGTTGATTAACCAGTTGGTAATGGCGTCATGAAGTCGCCGAAACGTCGGGATATTATATCGCTCGTTTTTACCTGTCTACGTATTACTAAATCTTTCTTAATAAGAACTAAGTAGGCTGATTAATCGATTCTTTATCTGGCAGTCGTCGTTTCATCAGAAGTCATAATGTTCTAAAGAGGCCGCAATAATTTTAAACTAAACAAACCTTGATAGGTATTGTTAAGTCATCGATTTTATTCATTTTAGGTAATAAAATTGCACATATCTCCCTTGTCAATATTGACGGATTAAATCAGGTGAAATCTCCCGGAAAAAACGTTGTAAAGATAATTTGGTCGGTGTGAAGGCGTTTTACAGCTTGACAAAACGCATCGTTCCAAACTCCTCCAAGGAATAAACGGGACTTTAAAAGCTGTTCAAGTGACTTATTTTCAGTAAACGTTTATTTTTGTGTCCAAAGCACGTAATGTTTACAGATCTATGTAGGTGGTATGTGCGGATGCGATGTGCTTCTTTCATGTTTATGTACGTGCACCTCTGAATGCTAATTACATAGGTTGTGCAACATTTTCACTAAGAAGAAAGAATATTGATGAAAAACTATTTTTCTCTCAATGTAAGACAAGCGTCAAATTTATTGCACAAGTATTCGTCTTTTTTTGTCTTTTCCTTTAGGAGAAAAATCGACAAATGGCTGCAGTAGTATAATAGGGTATTTAAAATGCATCGTTTAAATGCCCCAAAATTTTCAATTAAACTAAAACTTCCCGCATTCGTGCGAACAATTCATCAACAGAGATACGTTTCTCACGTCAATGCAAATGTCGTAGCGAGTATATGCAGCTGTTTCGGAAAAAATATTCCTTCATAATCATAGAGCGTACACGTAATTTTCAGATTAGTTTACAAGTCATTTCAGAAGGTGTTCACTCAAGAGGGATAACTATTCGAGGGGAAGCAATTTCTCAGAATTTACGGTTCTTTTTGGAACAAAGCTCATTCTTTCGGCGATCATGGTAGTAAACCGCTCTACCAGTGCGCATATATTCTCTTTATCAATAATAATCCTCGGACACTCAAACTTCGCCACAGATTGAAGCAGATTATCTACATTACAGAAGGAATAATGGCAGAAGCCAACCTATCTGGAGATAGCAGAGAACAAACCGGAACACTTAAAGAACTACAATGCGTGACAGGAAGAGCAGATGAAATACGCTACCCCATAATACTTCTCGCAGCAGCCAACATTATTCTATCCATTACTGCATGTCTCGGCAATACTCTGATCCTAGTCGCCTTTAGTAAGGAATCTTCTCTTCATCCACCTTCCAAACTTCTGTATCGTTGTCTGGCAACGACCGATCTTTGTGCTGGCCTGATTTCACAGCCTTCTGCCGTTATGTATTGGCTTTCCTTGCTTCACGAAGATTGGAGTCTTTGCCTCTTTGCAGAACTTACTAATTTCGTAGCAAGTTATACTTTGACATCAGTCTCTCTCTTAACATTGACGGCAATAAGTGTGGACAGACTTCTTGCTTTATTGTTGGGGCTGAGATACAGACAAGTTGTGACTTTAAGGCGAACATATCTGCTTCTTATCATATTTTGGATAGTCTCGATCCCCGTTGCGACTTCGGTGTTCTTTAACCCCCGTATAGCCTTCCAATATAGCTATATCGGTATACCACTCTGCCTTCTAACAGCAACGTTATCATACACAAAAATTTTTCACCGCCTCCATCGTAACAAAAATCAAGTTCAAGTTCTACAGCAGCCCAACCAACCGGCTCCACAGAACATGTTGCGATACAAAAAAGCAGTGCACAGTGCGCTGTGGTTGCAGTTGGTTTTAGTAGGTTGCTATCTACCATACGGCATAGTCAGAGCAGTTCTACGTGGAAATAGACTATCTCCGTCTGAATTTCTGGTCTATGAATGTGTAGAGACCCTGATCTACTTAAACTCTTCGTTGAACCCGTTCCTTTATTGTTGGAAGATTAGTGAAGTGAGACAAGCAGTAAAGCAGACAATGAGACAAACGCTTTGCTACCCATAGAGTTGACTGTGGTCTGTAAGCGAGTTATGGAAATCTGATTAATTAACCCCAGGGTACAAAACTAATAAACTGATATTTTCACAGTTGTACTATCATACAGAGAAAAGCGTTATTAACACGTACTGGTAAATGTAGTTTTTACAGAGGTCGCGCTCTGTTACGTGAAATAACTGGTAAAATTGAGATTTAAAAACATCGATTAAAAAACTTTGCTTTAGAGATATCTTTGTTGATTTTCGCTCTTCTGGCATTCCTATTTTTGAATGAACAGATAAAGTATAATATCAGGAACTTTGGTATGATATTATGTTTTAGATCTCACTTTCCCACTTGCAAAACAACAGTACTAAGTTCTGCTTAAGTTTTTCCTTTTTCTTTGACGGCCTTCATTTTGGCTGCTATTATTTATTATTTGTTTTCTGGTTGATAATTAAAGCAAAGAAAGAATTAGCCGCAATGGAAAAAGTTCTAAACGAGTTAGAAGTATATTCAGCAAAAGATAAGATTGGTTACCACAATGTAGATGGTTGATTTTTATTCATTTTTGATGGGAAAATTTAATATACCCCCACAGCTGGAATGCTTTTCAACAAGGCACCTAGAGGCGATTCCGTGGGATGTGCTGGCTACTGAGCGTAGCATTAGAAGGAATTGTGCAGTTACAGTAAACTTCTATGTTTAGTCAAATCAGCTAAGAGGTCGTTATAGAAAATTTTAGTTTTGAAGAAACTGTGACTGTAATTGTAGATGAAAATAGTAAAGAGTGGGAGCTCAAAACCTTTGGAATTTTTCTGAAACAGACTGGAACTCGACCTCCCTCTGAAGAGGAATAGCTCGGTAAAACAATTTCCATTTCCGCTGACAACGATTTCTCTCCTTTAAGGACGTATATTTTTACCCGTCGTAACTGTTTTTATCAAAAACGTTAACAAGTACGAAAACAGGCTGCACATGTACACTCTTCAATTGTACTGGGTTATTTCTCAGCAATTTGCAGTTAATTATGTGATATTTCGAGACCATTGCGCGATGTCAGTTCACAGTAGCCAAGGTGAGAGGTTAGATCGGTAGATATTATTACGTATTTTACAGTCAATCACATATAAACGTACGCTCCTCTTGTATCAACATTACCTAAATCCATTCGCGATAAAATGGCGACGAAAAAGCGATCATGTCTCACCAAAATCGTGTATTTTTACGCCGAAACAAACTTGGGCAAACACAAGGATCCGACAACTGGCTGCCCAGAGTAAAAACAAACGGCAAATGGGCTTCAATCGTTTAGATATTCTGCTGCGAATATTTTGGACCACTTTTATGAATCTATGCGAGATCTCGATGATTTTAGAGATTTTAAAGATGTTTGTATTTATGACTTTCGGAAATTTGTTGTAAATATTGTTGATCCCTTTTATTTTTTGTAAAGTAACCAGTAACTTGGTTTTGCATTATTCAAAATCTTTTATTTCTTTTTATTGTCATAATGCAATTAGGGAATTTAATTAGTGTAGTTAATAAATAGGACAGATTTATTTACTTCTTTTCTATAGTTCTGTTTGTTCGAAGAAACTATCACCCCCAAGCTACTTTGAAATTCGAACGGAAACAACGAAAGTATGTATTAACCGCCTTCCGGTTAGCTCAATTGGTTAGAACGCCGGATTGCTGTGCGGGAGGTCGAGGGTTTGTGCACCGGCCGGACCAATACTCATGGTCTTAAAATAACTGAGGAGAATTTACTACCTTTCTATAATATCAAGAAATGGATAGATATTCTAGTCTTCTCGGATAAGGACGAATAAACCGTAGGACCCGCCTCCTGTAGGGTTAGGGGTAGGAGACGTTAATTTCCCGCGCACGAGATTACTGTGTGGTGGATATCCTCCCCTAGGATGGGATGGGCGGGAAGGTGAGATCGTTACATGGACTGAAGCGACTGCCAGAGGCGCCTGATAATGCTGACGTCCGATCTCAACCTTATCATTGTAACTAGACACGTTTGTTGTCTAGAGTGCTTAAGGCTATCTTTCTTCTTTCTTTCTTTCTATTAACTAATCACCGACAAAATAATAAATATTTACTTGATGGTGCAGTGTGTATCTTCCCGTTCATTACGAAAGTCGCTCAATTTGTTTAAACAATTAGTTTTAATTTCATCATATTATGTTACAGCGTCAAATTGATTGTAGAACATTCTTTTTTTCTCATTTCCCTTTCTGTACTGTATCATGAATATAATTGTCAGATGATTGGAGAAGTATCGTAAGTTGTCTCAAAATGCATCGTTTCCAGGCCCAAAACATTTCGAGTAAACCAAAACCCCGCTTTCGTGCGAAACATTCATTGTATCGACTAAAACACCGCTGTTCTATAATTGCTATATCGTATGTACATGCAGCTGTCTCGAAAAACTCTCTCCTTCAACAATCTATAGCGAGCACAACATTGCCAAATTCTCTTGCGAGTCAATATCGGTAGGCGCTAGTCGAAGCGGGCGCACATTAAAGGATAGCACCATTCGCATTCCAGGATTTACGGTTAATCGTTGGAAATGATGTTCTACTACCGATACAAATCGTTTTCTACTTTATTGTCAAGTTTGACTTGTGTGACTAGATTGTGACTTGCTGATGAGTTATTATCACAAAAAGTCTTGGCATGAAGACTTTAAAAATACCAAAAGCCATCCTCGGAGGTACAAGCTTCCCTATGTTGCTGTGAAACAAATCGAAACACTTGGACAACCTGCGATGCGTGGCAGGATGGGCAGATGGAATACTCAAGTCAATAATATTTCTCTCAGCCATCAACATTTTTCTGTACATTACTGCATTCCTTGGCAATTCACTTCTCTTATTCGTCCTTTATAGGGAATCTTCCCTATATTCGCCCTCCAAATTTCTGTATCCTTGTCTGGCTGCAACTGATTACTGTGTTGGTCTGATTTGAGAGCCTTCCACCGTTATGTAGCGATTGTCCTTGGTTAACGAATATTGGAATCTTTGTCTCTCTTGGCAAAATAACATTTTAATTCAGGTGTCTTTCAAGATCCTGTCTTTCTCTTAAAAATGACAGCAATAAGTGCGGACAGACTTCTCTACCTTTTGTTGGGGCTGAGATATAGACAAGTTGTGACTTTGAACCGGCCATATTTGTTTCTTATCAAATTTTGGATTGCTTCGATCCTCTTTGCGACATCTTACTTTGTGAATCATCGTTTAGCTAACATGATTAACAATCTTGTTGTAGTGGTCTGTCTGGAACCAACGATAGTCTCGTAAATAAAAAATTTCCACCGCCTCCATCATAACCAAAATCAGGCATAAGTGCAGAGGGGAACTGGTCGGCAACCTCAACACGGCACGTTACAGAGAGGCAGCGTACAGTGCGGTGTGTGTGCAGTTGGCATCAGTCGTTTGCTATCTACCGTACGGCATAGCCACAGCTATTCTTCTTCAATGATATCAAAAGATAACTTGATGTCATTGAGAACATGCATGATATGTCAAAATCGCTAAGAAAAGGAAAGAATGAAGAAAACAAAGGAAGCCTGACATTGACAGATCTTCGGTAACATGAGAACTCAAGAGTTTTGTTTTGCCCTCAGGGGCTTATCGCTGGTTTTAATGATAAGTGTCACGCAGAATAAAATCTAAAATCAAAACTATTGAATGCCTGATGCCGAGAGTAATTGATGAATAAAAAGATTTGCCTAAGTTTCAGGCCTGTAGGGTTTTCCGCTTATAAGTTGTTCCCCATAATGTCTGAAATGAATCTGTAGAGCTTAGTATGGAGCCGCCATCTTGGTGCCCACGACGCCGAAACCTAATAATGTTAAAATTACGTATATGTGAACGATCCTTCGCAGTAAAGCACTATTTGAGCAATAGTGAAAATCAGACCTGAAAAAAATTTCAGGCCTGCACAGAGGTCAGTGGTTCGAATCCCGTGCAGGCCTGAAATTTTTTTCAGGTCTGATTTTCACTATTGCTCAAATAGTGCTTTACTGCGAAGGATCGTTCACATATACGTCTCATAACCGCAGTTCATACATATGTTTCATATGTTTGTTGTTGAATGTTAAAATTATTAAAACTCTTCGTTGAACTCTTCGTTGAACCCGTTTCTTTACTACTGGAAGATTAGAGAAGTGAGAAAAGCAGTAAAAGAGACAGTAAGACAAGCGCTTTCCTGTCCACAGAGCTGTCTGTAGTCTTAGAACAAGTTTTGACAATGCTATCCGTGGTTAAAGTAGGTAATTCAAAAGAGTGAAGCTGTTAGTTGATAAACAATCAGATTCGTTTGATCAAGATTAGTAATGCGTTTTGCAAAATCCTGAGGACCTTTAGGGTTGGCAATAACACAAGAAGAGCTTTGGACGTAAAAATGGTCGATAGGTCGATGTTCGCAGAAATATGAATACACAGAGAAATCTCCTTAGAGTATTTATACATTGAGCTGCTGCTATAGAAAGGAACGGGGTGTGTTATTTCAAGAGATGCCATTGTGTTCTGTTGCTGCCAAACGACCGATTAAATCTAGATTTAGGCCCCGTCCACACGTATCCGGATATTTTTGAATCCGCAACTTTTTCTTTACGGATACGAAAATATCCGCGTCCACACGTTCAGTGTGATCACAGCGTATTCAAATCGAATTCGCCTGTCTACACGTGTCCGGATTCACTCCGATTCACTCTAGTACCCAGGATGACTCTATATATATTGGTTATGGAGCATGCACTGCGGCACTTAGCAGCTGCGGGAATTCGATGTTTCAGTTTACGTGCACCAGTTCAAACAGTTAAAAGCATGTCGAAATCAGGCAAGAAAGCTAAGAAGAATGAGGAGAACAAGCCAGAATCATTCATATCGAGCGACGACGAGGTAGAGTTGTTATCGAACGTGACAATATAGTACAAAGCCGTAAAATCTATTGAGAACATTGACTGGGAGTCGTGCCAGAGTAAATACGGCAATATTTTAGATCGCTTCGTAAATCGCTAGTTGCCTTTGATCGGCGGCCAAATTTAACTTTGCGCGGTAAACACTGGCGCCAATTTTGTGAGGTTATCGTATCAGAAAATATCCGTATTCGACCGTCCACACGTATCCAAAATGTTATCGGATTAAAAAATTTCCACTCTGGAGAGCGGATTAAAAAATATCCGGATTTGCTTGCGAATTCGCCGGATACGTGTGGACGATAGCCGTATCCGGAAAGAAAAAGTTGCGGATTCAAAAATATCCGGATACGTGTGGATGGGGCTTTATTAACATCGCTGAAAGATATCACGCTTCAAAAGAATTACAGTGTGATAGATATTTTCCTAGCACTGATAATTTTTACGAACTGGTGGAAACTAAAATTAATTTGAAAAGAATTAGGCATTTAACCATTGTTTTGATCAAGTTAAATAGCTTAGTTCAAATAAATTATGCCTCTTCGGGATTAAAGTTGTCGTCTGTTAGCATAGCATATGTGACTATCCGAGTCACTTTTTCATGAGTTATGACTTCATCTGATTTGCAAACCGTTTTCATAGCCGCAGTAATGATTCACTTTAAAATTCTTCATCAGCATGAGTGTGAAATTTGAAAGAAATTCAAGTTTTGTCTTCATTCTCTCCGTTTTGCTACCTCTCCGGTTGATAAAAGAGTCTCAGGTTTTTTTGAATACGTACAAAAGTGGATCTGTTCATAAAGTGAATGCCTATTTTTAAAATTAAATTGTTTATCGTATCCGTTGTTACCAATGGAATGACGTTTATTCAGGTTTTCCCAAGATTAACGTGTTTCGCCGAAACACAGATGAATAATCAGACGATTATAGATAATTTGGTCGGCGCGGAGGCACCTTGGCTACTTGACGATACGCATCATTTAGAACTACCGTGTGGAATACAGAACACTTACATAGGTGATTAAGTGACCTACCTTTTAATATGCTAGATTATAAAGGAAAGATTCAGATTTCCAAAAGAGAGTTTCTCTTTTAAGATATGCAGCGTTTGAAACTTCGCACGGCGTTGGAACAGGCAGGACATTATTGAATGGCATTCCAGTAATTTTGCTGTTAAACGAGGCTATAATCAAAACAATCTGGACTTGCTGCATATTGAGTAAATGATTTTAGTCCAGAAATTTGCAGCACAAGTTTAGTAAATATTTTTGAAGACGATACCATATTTTATTCTCAAAAGTCAATAACTTCCACGACTCGCTCTGTGAAAACGAGCCGCCTGTCAGTCATCTCTGCTAGTTTGGTTCCAAACATTGATTGGTTCAATGATCGAGTTATGAACAAATTTGTCTTTCAAATCCTTCAACATGATTAGTCATTTAGATCAAGTGACTCTGGTAACAGTATTCTCTCTATAAAGGAAACTGAAGCGATGCAATTTTCTCTAAATGGTAAGTCTCTCTTTAAATAAATATTCTGAACAACTTCCACGTGGTGAGAAGGAAACTGAGGAGGAAATTTATCAGTTAAAACTGAACGAGTTTTATTCACGACTGAACTGATAAATTTGGATCCCCATTCACGTGTCAATTTGTTTGCATCTGTTGAACTTTACATATCAAAAGCTTTGATGTGTAAATTTAGACAAAAAACTTGGAGTTATCTTGCTTGATACCTAAGAACGATCACGAGAGATGAATTCAATGAAGACATTTTGGTGGAAATAATGTTACAAGCAAACCTATTTGGAGATGAGGGAAAACAAACTGAAAATCTCCAAGAACTGCTTTGCATAATAAGACGGACAGATGAGCTGATTAACCGACATTTGATGTTTCTCTCAGCATTCACCATCTTTCTGTCTATTATTGTGTTCCTTGGAAATGCTCTGATTCTAATTGCCCTTCACAAGGAATCTTCCCTTCATCCGCCATCCAAACTCTTGTATCGTTGTCTTGCAGCAACTGATCTCTGCAGGGGACTCATTGTTGGGCCTCTACACGTTGATTTTTTTCTGTCTGTGGTTCACGAAGACTGGACAGGAATCTTTGTCGCTACACGTCAGCCACATTTTTTAGAACAGGCTTCACTCTGTCTTTAAACTCTCTGTTTATAATGACGACAATCAGCGTGGACAGACTTCTCGCCCTGTTGTTGGGGCTGAGATACAGGCAAGTTGTAACTGTGAAACGAACATTTCTGCTTGTAATTATATTTTTTACTGTTTCAAGCCTCCCTGGAACATCGTACTTTATAGATATTCGTATAGTTATCTGGTATGACTATATCGTCATACCAGTATGTTTGCTAACAGCAACGTTCTCTTACTTTAAAATTTTTCAACGCCTCCATTATAGCCAAAATCAAGTGCAAGTGCATGTTCTACAGCAGCCAAGCCAACCAGTTCCACTAAACATGGTACGATACAGAAGGGCAATGTACAGCGCCCTGTGGGTGCAGTTGGCATTAGTCGTTTGCCATTTACCGTATTTCATCGCCGCAGCAGTTCTACCAAAAGAGAGACTTTCCTCTTCCGAATTTATAGTTTTTGTTGCTGCTGTGATTTTAGTTTTCTTAAACTCTTCCCTCAACCCTTTTCTCTACTATTGGAAAATTAGCGAAGTGAGACAAGCAGTGAAAGAAACAGTCAGGCAAGCATTATGTTGCCCATACTCTTGAAGTATAAATGACTTCTCGCACCCTCACTTTCCTAATTTCCGATTTATTCTTTCCCCTTTCGGTTCTTTACTCTAAAAAATGGGTCGTTGGTTTTAATCTGAAAGTTTCTAGAACATGAAATGGTTTTCTTGAATAATTTTTTAAATTCATGTTTTTTCCTGAATTCCATATCCTTTTGATTTCTGCAGTAGTTTCCTAACCTTTTTACCATTTACAAGTATTCATCGCAGTTAGAGTGACATACATTTGTATGACAGGCTTGTGTTTTTTTTATTGTTTTCTCCATGGTTTAAAAATGTCATGCAAATTAACTCTTATCGCTAATTCAAAATAAACTCCTTTCAAAGTCGGTATGGGAGCACCTTCAATTTAAAACGTTGCTGACTCTTAACATCCAAGAAAAAATGATTTTTTATTCGTAGGAACGGTTGGATAGCAAATAAGTTTGAATAAGTTAACAGTTATTAGTTTTCTTCTAACATCTGTGTTTGATGAATAATTATTGTTCTCTTTAACATAGAATAGTTAGACGGACGTTATTTCAAATTAAAGTCGAACCCGGCCCAAATGATCTTGCCATGGAAACTCGTGGATGATTTTGCAGAAAAGAGCGTTTCATTAATATATTTTAAGAAATCTATATCAGTTATCCCTTAATTAAGTTCAAGGTTTGGTCCTAAAGAAATATCAAGTTCTCGTAGGTAAGAAGATTATTCAGCCAGAACTTTTTATTGCTCAGGAAAGAGTAACGCTCATTTATCAGTGAGCCGATGTGGCAATCGTTGCCTCACTAGATAGCGTCATGTCTTAATGAGACCTTACTTAGGTAACGAAAACTTACTTGATATTTTGTGAAGTCAACAATTTTGCTCATCAGAAAGTACAAGATATCAGTCTCTTGGTAAGACAAAAAAGTGTAAATTTGTTTTTTACCCTTATTGCCGGATCAAATTTAGCTATACCAGAAAATATAGGAAGGTTGACACAGGCGAATTTTTTCTAAGGAAAGGTAACCTGGTTTTTTATGCGAGCTAATTTCTGATTCTGTTCGGTTGAAATCATTCTTATGGTACAGTGTGTATGTTCCTGTATTATGCTTATGTCGCTTGATTTTTCAAACTATTTCAAATTTATTGTAAAATAGTTGGTATTTTCTTTCTTCCTTTCAGTTGTGAAAAAGATCGACAAATGATTGCAGCTGTTTTAAAAGTGCTTGAAAATGGTTGTTTATAGGCCCAACACATTTCAATTTAACAAAAAACTTCCCCCATATTCGTGCGAAACAATTATATAATAGACAATCATTTTCTTCCATTTCCAGTCCATTTCATTTTATTTCCAATCCTTTCGAGTGCAGCGAGCACAAAATCTACCACTTGCTTCACAAGTCAAGTCTGATCTACAGACGCTCATTGAGACTTGTGTGATATCTACCGTTCGGCTTAATTGCAGAAATTCTGTCTAAGGGGAGACTACTTCCTTAATTTCTTTTCAATGATTAGGCAGAGACTTTGGTGTAGTTGAACTCTTCGTTGATCCCGTTTTTTAACTGAGACAAGCAGTAAAGGAGGCAATGAGCAAGCACTTTTCTGTCTATCTACACATTCAGGGGCGATGGAGAGAGGAGAAGTTTGGAAGTAGAACGGCCGATAGTTCGATGAGTATACGGTGAAACACGTTCAAAATAAAAAAAATAAATATTGATGTTGAGTTTTCAATGAACGGCAGCCGTTCCGTCGCTGTCAAACAGCTGGATAAATTTAGACCTATCAAATAACTGAAAAAGGCTGTGCTTAAGAAAACTTTTCTCTTTGTTAATATCCTGGCGGTGGGCATTTATATATTTTTGTTAAAAGTAGATAGGGTATTTTTTTTAGAACTTCGCTATCACCAACATAATGAAATGGAGTCGTTGTGAAGTCTTAAATAGTGTAAGGTCTTCTTTTCAATTGCTTTTATTTGTAATTGGGTTTTTGTTGATGTACTGAAAACTTTCGGCTTAAGAGATACCGGTAAATGAAAACAATTTACTATAACTGTTATGTAGGTTGACCAATTTAGCTGATTCAAATAAACGTTCTTCTCCACAATCTTACGAATACTGTGGTCGATGTGGAAAAGCCTTCGGTTAAAAACGTCTGTTATTCCCATCGTTTTGTCCTGAGAAAAACACTATTTTGCTAGAGAAGGAAGTAAGCAACCACATTTGCGCTAAACGCAACCAATCTCTGGGCAGTTTTCCTTGTACGAACATCTGTCAGATGAGAAATACATTTCAAGTTATATCCAACCCAAATACCCTCGCCATTCGAACGTCTGACAGTGAGATAAATTCTAAATTATACATGGTTGTAGTCGTTTATAATTTTGCAGGATTCTAGACATTATGAGGCATGCTAGTCTGCATAACAAAGATTGGACCAAGTAGGTGCGCTAGAGTTGCGAAAGACGACACGCATGGAAATCAGGCTTGGTATTCATTATGCAGAAAGCCACCTACGCTAAACATATGAACGTATTTCTTTATTAACGAAATTTTCCAGAGCCCCATAATTTTTACTTTTTGCATCAGTTAAATTGATCATTTAGAGCAACATGTGAGTCCATGTTACAGAGTGACTAATGTATCAAATCACTCACACAAAACCGACCGATCCTATAACAAGAAACAAACAGGAAATACCACCTTACAACTTTGTCATATCTACTTCCTTTTGTCTTAAGGTATGATTGAGTTGATTTGGAGTCAATGTACTTTCCCTATAATGTGATTGGTTAATTTGAAGTGAGTCCGCAAAATCACAATTTATTGAACATATGAAATAAATTTCAATTAACCAACAGCCCTTATTTCTATTTTGAGCAATGAGCTCTGCTGAATTCCAGCCTTTGTCCTCGAGGGATCCTACGTGAGAATCCTGAAACCATCCAATCAGAGCGAATTTTGGCATCTCGATACCTGTTTGCAACTCAACCACGGTCTTTTGTTCTTACACGAAATAAGCAACAGCGTCGATTTTCCCAAAACATTTGCTTTTTCTGTCTGCCCTTTCTCGTCCATCATCAGAAAGCAGTAAGCTTCGCCAGGTTCTACGCAGGTGCAGCTGCAGAGCTAGTTGAACGTGTATTCTTCGCGGTCTTTTTACCGAAAACCACCGAGGTCTCGGAAATATGCCTCCGGCTCGTCGAGCAAGGAACGCTTCCACGCCGGCCGATCCCGGCCCCATACCTGCCGATCTCGAACTTAGCAGGCTATACGTAAAGGATCTGCGATCCCTGTGTAGCAGGTGAAACCTCACAACAACCGGAGGACGTGCTGCCCTGATTAATCGAATTGAAGAGGCACAGACTAACAAAGAGAACCTTCCTGGCACTCCGCCGCCTGTTCAAGATGTTGGCGAGCACGTGGAAAATCAAAATGATCAAACTGCCCTTGAACTGCAATTTCAGCAGCTTCAGCGCCAATTTCAGGAGCTACTGGACAGGGAGTCGCCACAAGACGGGCTTTTATCAGCCACCCAGCTCACCCAAGTACAATCGATTGTTCAAGGGTCACTAAACGAGGCGATCGAAAAGGCCGCATCAGCCGCCGCTCAAGCCGCAGTTAGCGCCTTCAATGGCTTGTCTCCACCAGCTACTGCTCCACCGACGCAAGCAAGCGATTTGTCTGGAAACGATGAACTGCAAAGACCTTCACTGGGGCTAAATGCAAGTCTACAACATTATTCTGCTACAGACCCAGCAGTGAATTCTGTGCACGAGCTGCCGGCCAAACTGGTCAAGGAAATCCTAACTGGTGAGTTTATGGAACTTCAAAAATTGCTTCCCAAGAACTATTACGTCTTAAGCCCGTCCCAGGATGAACCACTTACCCTTACTTTAGAAAATTCAGTTATTAAAACAAACAAAGCGAAAGCTACATCCAGAACTGACCTAACAGAATGGACAACTGCCTTTACTTCCTACATGGGAGTTCTTATCAGCAAGTTCCCGCATCGTGCTTCAGAGCTATTAGAATATATGTCTCTAATTCGATACGCCGCTATATACCATAGGTTGGTGTGTGTATGACATCAAGTTCCGGTAGAAAGCTGCTGCTAACAAATCATTAAAATGGTCCATCATTGACAGCCAATTATGGCTGAAAACCTTCACGGTTGCCCCTTCGCTTTTAAAGGATGACATAAGTGTTTCTCTGTCAGGACCCTCATCATCAAATACCTTTAGGGGGACCGAAAACCGTACCTGTCACAACTTCAACAGGGGGGTTCCCTGTGCCAGAACCGCTTGCATCTACGCCCATATATGCAACCGGCCTGGGTGCGGAAAGGAACATCCCGGGATCCGGTGCCCCAATTTCTATGGAACAGATAAGGAGCCCTCCCCAAGGGTTGGAAGCTCAATCCCCTATCACCAGAGCACCCGTCACCGAGAAAAGTAGCTTTGGTGGTGCGGTCACTCCTGTCAACGTAGCTAACTTGTACCGAGCCTTATCCAATCATCCTGAAAGGGAGTTTGTCAACAAGCTATGTTCAGAGCTGAGGGAGGGGGCTAGGATTGGCTATTCCAGTCCTAGATGCCCACGTTTGTTTAATAACTTACCTACTGCTTGTTTAAATCCCGAGGTGGTTACAAGGAATTTGGTTGATGAGGTTTCAAAAGGGCGTACCATGGGCCATTTTCCCACACCCCGCTTTAAAAATTTTCAGGTTTCACAGATTGTTCTTGTTCCCAAAAAACATTCTGACAAATTCCGAACAATCTTCCATTTATCCTTCCCAAAGTCTGGGACCTCTAGCATCAATTATTTTATTGAAAAGGATGATTTCTCCCTGCAATATATATCCATTGACAATGCCATTGCAGCAATTCAGAAATTGGGCCCAGGCTATTACATGGGCAAAACAGACATCGAATCTACTTTTCGGCTCTTTCCAGTCCATCAGGATGACTGGGAACTATTGGGGATGTTTTGGGATGGGAGTTATTATTTTGACAAAGTGCTCCCATTCGGGCTTCGCTCTGCTCCATACATGTTTAATCAGCTCTCAGATGCCATTGGGTGGATTTTACTTAACCAATGTTCCATCTCCTTTGTTTGCCACATTTTGGATGATTTCCTTATAGTGGAGCCACCCTGTCCTACCCATCCATTCGATTCCCTTTGTCAGGCTAGCTTGTTAAGTATGATCTTGACCTTTAAAAATTTGAATATCCCTATCTCCGCTGCCAAAACCGAGGGGCCTTCTCAAATTATTCAGTTCATGGGTATCATACTAGATTCCGGGAAAATGGAGGCAAGGCTACCCGAGGATAAGGTGGAGAGGATCAGATCTACTCTCTTCACTTTCCTATATCAGCGGTCTACAACACTGCAAGAACTTCAATCACTGATAGGCACTCTTAATTTTGCTTGCCAGGTAATTCCCCCAGGGCGACTCTTCTTACAACGAATAATTCACCTTACCAGAGGGGTTTAAAAATCCCACCATCCTATAAAGCTTACCACTGGCTTTTACAAAGATATTGAAATGTGGGAGATGTTTGTTGACCAGTGGAATGGAATAGGACTATTTTTATCTCCTCTATGGGAAACTTCCGACGCCCTTTCTTTATTTACTGATGCCTCTGGCTCTCTGGGCTATGGGGGAATTTTCCAAAAAAGATGGTTTCAGGGAAGGTGGCTGCCATGTCAACAACTAGGCCAGTGAGGCATCAGCTTCTTTGGCAAGGACTATATGCTATTAATGTTGCATGCCATTTGTGTGGGGGCCCATTGGATATCCAAGCGCATTCACTTCTACTGTGACAATCAGGGTGTAGTCGAGGTTATCAATTCCCGTAGATCCAAAGTTTCCCGGGTAATGGACTCGGTAAGGGACCTTACATTTTGCACCCTGCGGCATAATTTTTATTTTCGAGCAGTGCATGTCCCTGGGAGCAGTAACAACATTGCAGACTCTCTTTCTCGATTCCAGATGGAACGCTTCCACCAGCTCGCACCCCAAGCCAATGCAACAAACGACCCCATCCCAGCCTATCTGTACAAGCTTTAGCAAAGAAAGCTGAGCATTATCTGGGGATGTCCCTTGCCTAGAGCACCAAAAAGACGTATGGCTCTGGTATTCGGCAATTTTTCACTTCCTGTTTACAAATGTACGTCAGTTCACAACTTCCTATTAGCGAAGATATTTCAATCAATTTTTCAGTAGCAGTGGCTCGTTCTGTGCAATACAGCACTATCAAGAACTATTTGTCGACAGTCAAAAATTACCATTCCAGCCATGGCTATGAGCTTCACTTATCTAATTTCCTTCGTCTCCAACTTATTCTTCGAGACATTAAGCGTTTACAGGGGCACCAGTCCAAAGTACGCAGACCAATAACTTTACAACTGTTGAACTTGTTTTACCATCTCCTTAATGTGCAGCGTACTGACAATAGCGATTCATTAATGCTCTGGGAAGCAATGACACTTGCTTTTTTGGCTTCCCGCGCATAGCTGAACTCACTTGCAATTCAACTTTTGTCCCAAAGCACCTTGTCACGAACAGAGACACAACTTTTCTGCCAAGGAATTCACCCCAGTATATGCTAGAGCGATTAAAAGTGTCCAAAATAGACCCTTTTAGACAGGGACAAACCATTGTCATCGGAAAGACAAATTCTCCCTTGTGCCCATCTCCACAATGGTGGCATACCTGAATTCCAGGCCCATGTCTTCAGACTCTGGACCCCTTTTCACTTACGTATCTGGTGGGTTCTTATCCCGGGAGAAGCTAACAAGGGAAACCAGGCACCTAATCAGCAAGGGGGTGAAGACTCCAGCGAATTTGCTGTGCTCAGCTTCCGGATAGGTGCAGCTACGACAGCTGTCTCAGCAAACTTACCCCTATGGCTCATTAAGGTTCTGGGTCGTTGGTCATCTGACTGTTTTGAGGGGTATATCAAAACTCCACCCTCTATTCTGGCACAGGTCCCCAAAAGCTCGTTAGCACATTACAAGCTTGTCAGTCTGTTCTACAAATTGATATACATGCTTTTATTTTGCGAGGTTTGAACCCTGACGTGTCACCGGTAGCTCTGACAAATGTACTTTCTCGTCGCACCCAACTCGTAAATATATTAGGACACCGTGTAGTTTTTCTCATCCTCCCAAGATGAAGGGCGTTATATCCTTTTAAATAAGATGCCAACTATTATTTCCTCGTCAACGGGGAATGCTTTGAATTCTGTGGGGGTGAAGTGCTCCTCTCGTCACACTCTTGCCCCCATAGACTCGAATTTCGGAGGCCAACTTCCTCCTTTGTACCTCCTGGAGCTAGGTTAGGGGAGGCCCACTCCCTCCCGTCAGAGGAGGCCCAACTCCCTCCTCTCTACCCAAGAATGTTCCCAGTGGCCCTGAGAGAGGGCCAACTCCCTTCTCTTCAGCCACTGTGTACATCCCCTTGGGCTGTAGGTTTTCTTTTGTTGACACTCCAGGGGTCCATGGGGTTAAAATATTAACTGAGCACTTGGTCTCCCACTTCCCCATTTTCTGCCACTCGAAGTTGTTGTTGTCCTCCTTCCAAAGGTAAAACAAGGGACGGTTGATGAACAGTATTTCCATTCCGAGAGTAGAATATATTCGTTCTAAAACCTGATAATACACTTGTGGCGTTGGTAGCAAAATTGGGCAAAGTGAACATAAAAACCTGAAAAATTAGCATACTTACCTCCTGTAAAGTAGTTTCCCGCATAATTTAACAAAACTAAAATATTTCTGTTTTGTTAGATCGATGCCCTAAGTTCCTGTCACAGTTCCAAATTTATACTATAACAATCTTAATTTGTCTTTTTCTCTGCCATTGATTCAACAAAAGTGAAGTATTTCAGTTTTTTTAATGAGTGCCTTCATTTTCTGTCAGCTTTGTCTTTGTTGTTCAAATACTACGAAACCGTTGGTCTAATTTTACATAATTAATGAGATCATGACCCGCCCTTAAGCTAATATGAGGAGAGGTCTTGATACTTACACTCATACCACAAACCAGAGGCGATCCTCGGAGATACAAGGCTCAAATAAAGAAGACAAGTTGCACTGGAAATAATGGCAGAAGTAAATCTTTCTGATGTTGCAGGAAAACAAGGAGAAACATTCGCACAACAGCTATGCGTGCGAAGAAGGACAGATGAAATACACAACCAAATAATCATTCTCTCTTCAGTCAACATTTTTCTGTCCATTATTGCATTTCTTGGCAACACCCTGATCCTAGTCGCCCTTCACAAGGAATCTTCCCTTCATCCACCATCCAAACTTATGTATCGCTGCCTGGCAACAACTGATCTCTGTGTTGGTATAATTTCAGAGCCTGTTGCCGTTATCTATTGGCTGTCCTTGCTTCACAAAGATTTGGATCTTTGTGTGTATGCGGTAACTGTTTATTTTATAATAGGCCATACCCTGTCATCAGTCTCTCTCTGCACAATAACCACAATTAGTGTGGACAGACTTCTCGCCCTGCTTTTGGGGCTGAGATACAGACAAGTTGTGACTTTGAAGCGAACTTATTTGCTTCTTATCATATTTTGGGTTTTTGGGATCTTTCTGGGGGCATCGTACTTTATGAATCACCGTATAGCTTTCTGGTGTACCTTTATTGTTACACCGCTTTGTCTGGTAACAGTTTCGTTCTCGTACTTAAAAATCTTCCATCGTCTCCACCACGGCCAAAGGTCTGTTCCATCACAGCAAGTTCTCCAACAGCCGAGGCAACCAGCTTCACTGAACCTGACGCGATACAGAAAGGCAATGTATAGTGCACTGTGGCTGCAGTTGGCATTCGTTGTTTGTTATCTACCATACGTCATAGTCGTAGCAGTTCTGAATAAAGGAAGGGCGCCTTCTAACTCTGAATTTGTTATCTTTGGATGTTTTGAGACCTTAACCTTCTTAAATTCTTCGTTGAACATATTTCTTTATTGTTGGAAGATTAGAGAAGTGAGGCAAGCAGTAAAGGAGTCTATTAGACAAGCACTTTGCTGTCCATGGAACTGAATGGAACTTTTGGGCAAGTTCTGACAGTGCTACCGTTCAAAGCAAGAGAACAAGCTGTGAATTGTTCTACGCATATACTTGTGTTAAGAGCAAAACGTGTAAAATCCTTGTATGCATACAGGAAATATTACCCGAAAAGGTCCCGTTGTATTCGGTGAAACAACCACGTAAATGCAGATTTAGAAAAACCTATGAGAGAGGTTGTGCTTAACAAATAACTGTTAATTGTCGCTTTTTTATTTCTCTGATCGAATCTAGTAAAAGGGTCTTCTTTATGATACCTATTTACAGATCTTAACTATCGCCGAAAAAAACGGGATTAAGTTCCTTTTGAAGTTTCCTGATTTTTTAATTTTTTTTCCTTTCTTTCACTAGTGTTCTTAAGTAATTTGTTTTTCAGTTGATACACTTAATACGTTACACGAGAAACGTAGAATATTTCAAAATCAATCGGTATAAGAGAGTCATCTAATAAACAGTGTTTATTAGATGACTCTATAAAAATGTGTTTATTGCGAATTTTGCAACAAGTTTAATTCTGTCGTCAGCCTCTCTCTTCACGATGACCACAATAAGTGTGGACAGATTTCTCGCGTTGTTGCTAGGGCTCAGATACAGACAAGTTGTAATATTAAGGCGAACATATCTTCTTTTATCAACTTCGCGGCTAAAACACATTTAGGGGCGATGGAGAGAGGAGAAGAATTTTGGAAGTAAAACGGCCGATAGTTCGATGAATATAAGGAGAAATATGTTCAATGTAAATAATACATATTAAGGTTGTGTTTTCAGGGAACAGCAGCCGTTGCGTTGCTGTCAAACGGCTGGATAAATTTAGACCTATCAAATAACTGAAAAGGGCTGGGCTTAAGAAAACCTTTCTCTTTGTGAATGCCCAGCCGTGGCCATTAACATAATTTTGTTATAAAAAATATAGGACATAGATTCCCTGTGAAGCCTTAAGTAGTTTAAGGTTTTCTTTTACTTGCTTTACTTTGTAATTTAGGTTTTTGTTCCACTGAACACTTCCGGCTCAAGAGATAACGGTAAGGTTGACCATTTTAGCTTATTCAAATAAACGTTATCTCCGCAGATATTACGAATATTGTGGTCGGTGTGGAAAATCGTTCGATTTAAAACGTCTGTGATTCTCATCGTTTTGCCCTCAGAAAAACATTATTTTGCTTGAGAAGGAAGAGAGCAACAACTTGTATGGTAAATACAACTTATCTCTTTGCAGTTTTCCCTGTATGAACATCTATCAGGTGAGAAAAATATTTCAGGTTATATCCAATCTAAATACCCTTGCCATTCGAATGTGTGACGGTGAAATAAATCCTATTATTTTTTTTCTCAGTTCGTAAGCGAGCGGTATTCTACAAATCCTGCAATCTGATTGGTTCCGAGAGCGGGCAGTATTCTCCCTATCCGGCTCGCTCACAGCGGGCGGTTTCCGTTTCGCTCGAGTCACTTTGCAAAACATCTCAAGCTTCGTTGCAGGTTTTCACAAATATATCTCATTTTGTCGGCTTGGCAGAATGTTTGAGAAAAGAATTCGGTCACGACCTTTTGGCGATAAATGATATTCATTCTTTCTTCTCTCTCGCTCTCAAATCACAATGGTTTTTCCGCAAAAATTGATTTCGAAATAAATTTGGTGGTACTAAATTTGTATTTAAAACGATTGAAACGCGGCCTAAAAACAAGTTTTTATTTAATAATCCTTCACAAAAAGTAACTCAGAAAGTTTCAACGAGAGGTGGTTGCAGTTAGCAATTACGTTAATCAATGTGACTCTCATTCGTTAATATCTGAATTCTTTAATATCTGAAACGTTGAGCGAAGTTTTGAGTTCTTCTACAAATACACTTTCGCCTATTCTTTGTAATTTGGACATTTCTACCGTAAATTTCCCATCAGAAACCGGAGGAATTTGATGAATAAAATTCGCATTAAATCCCCTTGTGTCTAGCTGGAAAGAGTCTCACTGACTTCAGCTTTTTAGTCGAAGAAAGACAGATTTACACTCACCATCGTAGAAAAGGAACAAGCAGACTAACAACTCGAAACACACATTTGCATTCACTTACAATTTGACTTTCCGTGACATTTTAAAACGGAACAGAGGCAAATCTTCGAAGATTAATCGTCGTTGGAAATAAATAATACTTTCCGTAAAATCTTTGAGTGTTTTTTTTGTTTGTTTTGTACGAGAAGATCGTCCTCGTGTCATTTAACTCGTGCGTGTTTGTCACACCAGTACTGTTGTTTATTCAAAAGCGTAGCTTTTTTTCTTCTTCAATTGACAGGTGTCATATGGTGACAGTTTCTTGTCAAAAAATGTTTCAAAGTTTGCTCGGAAGCCTTTTTAAATTAATAACATTTCGGTGAAAGCTTTCTCTTTAATTTGAATAAAGTCTGTATTCTTTATCATCCACTCGCTAACAAATTGTTAAGTTTATGAAGGATTTTCCCGTAATTAAACTCGTAATTGTAACCCTACATCATTCGGGTTCTTTTGGCAATCCTTTTGTTATATGTCAGAAAAAAAGAAATGTTATTCACCAGCATAGGTCGGTCCGTACTGGGAAAAACTGTGCCCGAGGTCTTGGATACCGCCCTCGGCCTACGGCCTCATGCGGTACTCAAGACAGAGGGCACAGTTTTCCCAATACGGACCGACCTATGCTGGTGAATAACATATATATATTAGAATTTATTTCACGAAGATTAAATCTCTGTAGCTACGCGGTAAATGTTTATTTTATAACAGCCTATACACTGTCATCAGTCTCTCTTCACAATAACCACAATTAGTGTGGACAGACTTCTCGCCCTGTTTTTGGGGCTGAGATACAAACAAGTTGTGACTTTGAAGCGAACCTATTTGCTTCTTATTATAGTTTGGATTTTTGCGATCTTTGCGGGGGCATCGCACTTTATGAAGTATAGCTGTCTGGTGAAGCAATATTGTTAGACCTCTTTGTCTGGTAACAGCTTCGTTCTCGTCGTTAAAAAATTTCCCTCGTCTCCACCACGGCCAAAGGTCTATTCCATCACAGCAAGTTCTCCAACTGCCGAGCCAATCAGCTCCACTGAACTTGGCACGATACCGTAGTACACAGTGCACTGTGAGTGCAGTTGGTATTAGTCGTTTGCTATTTACGATCTGTTATAGTCATAGCAGTACTGGATAGAGGAAGGCCACCCTCTCCCTCTGAATTTGTTTTCCTTGGATGCGTTGAAGCCTTAGTCTTCCTAAACTCTTCGTTAAACCTATTTCTTCATTGTTGGAAAATTTGAGAGGTGAGACAAGCAGGGAAGGAGACAATGAGAGAAGCACCTTGCCGTCCATGGAATTGAATGTAGCGTCTGGGCAAGTTCTGAAAGTGTTACCTTCAAAGCAACAGAATGAGCTGCTAGTTGTTCTAAGGTTCTTCTTATACTTCAGTGAAACACCCACGTAAATGCAGATTTTAGAAAAGCCTATGAGAGAGGTTGGGCTTTAGAAAAAACTATTAATTTTCGCCTTTTGATTTCCCAGATTAAAACTAGTAAAAAGGCCATTTTTATGATACCTTTTGACAGTATTTCCCTATCGCCGGAAAAAAAAAACAGGAAATTGTTTCCTTTTCCAATATTTCCTGATTTTTCTTTTTTTTACGATCTCCTTTCTTTGACCATTTTTCTTAACTAATTGGTTTTTCAGTTGATATGCTTTTTACGTCACGCTAGAAACGCAGGATATTTTAAAATCAATCGGTATAACACGGTCATTTGGTAAGCAGGAAGAATTATATGTAGGAAAACCTCCAGGGGATAAGTAAGTATAAGAATCTTATTCAACAATCTGTTTTTTATACTCGAAAAAAGAGGCCTCACGTTTTTTCCATAAGCAGATCGTTGAGCCCAAACAGGGAGATAAAAGGTTAAATAATCAATTTTATTTTTGGCATTTGTTGCCTTTTGGTCATGTGGCGACCGTATTAAACTAAGCTACACTTTACACAAATTTGCTGTCATGAAATTTGCTCACTTTAAGTATCAAAGTTGAAAATTCCTTCTTTACCCATATCGCCAATTCACATTAACTGATATGAGAATAATAGGTACTTTTTTTTATTTTTTTTTATTTAGACACGGTAAATCTATCAGATAAAATAATAATATTATTACAATCTATTATTACAGTTACAATCTATTTTAATCTATATAAACATGATCTAAAATTTAAAAGTGAAATAGAAAAAAATAAAGAAATTCTGCTTTACATAGATGCCGTGTGTGTTTTGTCGATTCAGACGAAGAAATTGCGACAACCATTTCGGAAGGATTGAAGTGATTTTGCTTGCCGCAATTCAGGGGACAAGCTATTCCAGATAACCGCACCGTTATAGCTAAAGCTATTTTTCAGGAAATTGGTGTGGGGCAATGGAACAGCTAGTTTGTTTTCAGAGTTCCTTAGATTATATGGAGGATCATATTTAGTGGAAAGAGAACCAAGATAGTCGGGCGCAAGACCATGTATAGATTTATAGACCATGGTGGCCACTTGTATTTATCGCTGAGTATCTAACCGTCTCCAGTTAAGTTGCACAAAAAGAGGATCAGCGCTTGTGTCATAACTGGAGAAGGTCAGAATACGGGCAGCCCGGTTTTGCAACTTTTGGAGCTTATTCGAAAGACCCTTGTTACAATGCCCCCAGACCTCGCTGCAGTAATTAAAGTACGGTTGAGCTAAGACATTGAAAACGGACTCAAGCGTGGTTCGATTAACAAAAGGCCTACAACGTTTAATTGCTCCAATGCCCGATGCGATTTTCTTGGCTATTTTTTCAATGTGCATATTCCATGAAAGGTTTTCGTCTATATGTACACCCAGAGATTTGACTGAGCTAACTTGTTTAATTATGTCACCACCTATGATTAGTTTAGGGGAAGTATCGTAGGTACCTATCCTTTGCCGCGATCCAATTAACATGAATTCAGTTTTAGATGAATTTAGAGTCAATTTGTTTGCAGTGAGCCATGTGTTAACATTGGATAGGTCGTGATTCATAACATCATTGATCATTTCTATGTTGTTACTGGCAAAGGTCAGGTGAGTATCGTCGGCATACATACGTGCAACTGAATTAGACAGGCAATTAGGAAGATCATTTATGTATAGAACAAAAAGCAAAGGTCCTAGAATTGTTCCTTGCGGAATTCCACAAGTGAGAACTTGACTAATTGAGAGCGAACCATTTACAAAACATTGTTGATGGCGATTATCTAGGTATGAGCTAAACCATTCATAAGCGATACCGCGGATACCATATTCGAATAATTTAGACATAAGAATTGTATGGTCAACGGTATCAAAAGCCTTTTTTAGGTCGAGAAAAACAACTGCATTTGTTTTGCCTTTATCAATGTTGAAGGTCCAACTGTTACTGCCTTGTTTGCCTCCAACAAGGCAGTAACAGTTGAATGGAGCGAACGAAAGCCAGATTGCTGGCTGGAAATCAAATTGTTTTCAGTGAGATAACCGTAAACCTGGTCGTAAATGATACGCTCAAACACCTTAGCTACTATAGGGACGATAGAAATTGGGCGATAATTGTTTAAGTCGGAGTGATCTCCCTCTTTGAAACGTGGGATAACCTTTGCGCATTTCCATTCCTGAGGGAAAACACCTGATCTGATGGACTGATTAAAAATAGAACACAATGGATCAGCTATCAGATCGGCGCACTCCCTAAGAAGTCGCGAAGATATCATATCTAAGCCTGTGGCTTTCGATTTACAAAGCTTAGACAAAAGTGAGAACACTTTAGAAGGATTAATACATTTTAACTCAAAACGTTTGTCAGTTCCCTCAAGGTAATGTAGGTGTGATGGACCATTATTAGAATAAATCTGGCTAGCAAGCTTGGGTCCAATAGAAGAAAAGTGATTGTTGAAGGCAATAGGTTCTTAGGTTCTTGTTCTTCATCATTATCTCTTATTTTGCTTTCTCTCCGCCTGAAACAAAAGCCTCAGTCTGGTTTTTTTTTTTTTAATAAGTATAAAAATATTCACTAGTATATAGAGTTCCTCTTCAAATCTTTCTTCCGTCTGTCTTTGAACGGAACCAAGAAAATTAATGCGTTAACTTACCTTTTAATTGTCATGTAAATGAACTCATCACGAACTAAAAATCGACTCTCACTCCTCATCTACTAAAAATCTTTTTAGTGTGAAAGAACCTCAAAAGATTTCTGATTCTTATTATTGTTTGAAGAGCAAGCGATTTTCCTTCAAGAGGAAGAGAGAGACAGCAAATTTGTTGTGAGGAACTTAACATTTATGCAGTATTGTTCAACCATCTGTTCGTTGAGTTCTACTTTAGATTAACTTCGAACCCAGGCGGTCTCACCATTCAAACTTCTCACCATATATCTCCATTCCACGAAAATGTTGCTGGGAGGTCCTCTGTTGTAAGTCGCAAAGAAGATCCTCAACATTGAAAGGCGAAACTACAATCAACACAGGTTGGGTGAATGAAATTCTCAAAAAGTTGATATTTTTCTCAGTATTTTACTCACACACACAATATTTATTTAAACATGATGATTTTTAAAGCTATAAAGCTTGTGGGGTCGTGTGTTTAAGAATTAAGCTAACATATATATATATATAATTTTTTAAATGTTGCATGGACACAATGATTAATGATTCATTAAAATGTATTTCTTAGGAATAGTCTGGTCCTTGTCCTCCTTCAAAGAAATTTTTATTTCATCCGCCTACCCTACTCCTTTATCGTGTATGGGAACACCTATTCTCTGTGTTGGTTTCAATTGCAAACTCCCCTCCCCTGAGATATTTAACTTTACTAAACCCACTAAACCTATTTAAAAGGAGCCCAGAGTGCTTCCTCTGATTAACGAGAGGGCTGAGGAAAAGATGCTTAGTAAGGTGAAAGGGATTATTTTATTTTTTCACAAGTCCTCACTAGCATTGATCTTTTTCAGTTCGTCATCGACGATCGTTATTGAAACAATTGCGGTTAATACATGTGTGTCCACGGCCTAACAAGAATGATTTGACGTTAACATAACCTACATTGCACACACAGGGCTGTCTCAGTCTTCGTTCGTGAAAAGGAGGAGGGAATGGAGTCGCTCCTTTGAAGGAGGTGTCGCCGCGAAGATTAGAGGGAGACAGCAATCTTTTTGGAAGTATCTTTCACGACTTCCGCAAACGAAGTGACCTTAATCTATTTAAACTGTTCGTTGAACCCGTTTCTTTACTGCTGGAAGATTAGAGCAGTGAGGCAAGCAGTAAAGCAGACAGTCAGACAAGTGCTTTCCTTTCCACAAAGCTGCCCGTAGTCTTAGACCAAGTTCTGACAATTAATGTTATCCGTGGTTGAAGTAAGCAATTCGAAAGAGTGAAGCTGTTAGTTTATAAACAATCAGATTCGTTTGATCAGGATTAGTGATGCGCTTTGTTAAAGTCTGAGGACCTTTAGGGTTGGCAATAAGACTAGAAGAACTTTGGACGTAATAATGGTCGATAGCTCGATGTTCGCTGAAATATGAATACACAGAGAAATCTCCTTGGAGTATTTATACATTCAGCTGCTGCTATAGAAAGGAACGGGGTGTGTTATTTTAAGAGATGCCATCATCTGTTCTATTGCTGCCAAACGACTGCTCAAATTTAGATTTAGTAGCATCGCTGAAAGATATCACGCTTCGAAAGAATTACGGTGTAATTGATATTTTCCTGGCACTGATAATTTTTGGAAACTGATGGAAACTAAAATTACTTTGAAAAGAATCAGGCGTTTAACCATTTTTTGATTAAATTAAAATAGCTTAGTTCAAATAGTTTATGCCTTTTTTGTGAATAAAGTTTTCATCTGTTAGCATAGCATATATGATTATCCGAGTCACTTTTTCATGAAAGTTATGCCTTTATCTAATTTGCAAACCGTTTCCACAGCCGCAGTAATGATACAATTTAAAATTCTTCGTCAGCATGAGTGTGAAATTTGAAAGAAATTGAGGTTTTTGTCTTCGTTCTCTCCATTTTGCTACCTCTCCGGTTAACAAAAGAGTCTCTGGTTTTTCTGAATACGTAGAAAAGTGCATTTATTCATAAAGTGAATGTCTATTTTTAAAATTAAAGTGAAGTTGGTTTGTTTATCGTATCCGTTGTTACCAATGGAATGACACTTATTTAGGTTTTTCAAAGTTAACGTGTTCCACCGAATCACGGGTTGAACAATCAGACGATATATTGATAATTAGGTCGTATCGTTTAGAACTACCGTGTGGAACATAGAACACTTGCTGTTAAACGGGGCCACAATCAAAGCAATCTGGGCTCCCTTTATATTGAGTAAAGAATTTTAGTCCAGACATTTGCAGCACAAGTTTAGTAAAAATTTTTGAGGACGATACCATATTTTTTTCCAAAAGTCAATAGCTTCCACGTATCGCTCTGTGAAAATGAGCCGCCTGTCAGTCATCTCTGCTAGTTTGGTTCCAAACACTGATTAGCTTAATCGAGATATGAAAGAATTTGTTTTTCAAATCCTTTAACATGGTTGGTCATTTAGATCAAATGACCCCGGCAACAGTACTCTCTCTCTAAACGAAACTGAAGCGATGCAATATTCTCTGAATGGTAAGTCTCTCTTTAAATAAATGTTTTGAATAACTTCCACGTGGTAAGAGGAAAACTGGGAGGAAATTTATCGGTTAAAACTGAACGAGTTTTATTCATGACTGAACTGATAAATTTTGGATCACTATTCACATGTCAATTTGTTTGCAGCTGTTGAACTTTTATCATTAAAAGCTTTGATATGTAAATTTGGACCACAAACCTAGAGTTATCTTGGGAGGTATACCTAACAACGATCACGAGAGATGAATTTGATAAAGACATTTTGGTGGAAATAATGTTACAAGCAAACCTATTTGGAGATGAGGGAAAACAAACTGAAAATCTCCAAGAACTGCTTTGCATGATAAGATGGACAGATGAGTTGATTAACCGACATTTGGTATTTCTCTCAGCATTCACCATCTTTCTGTCTATTATTGCGTTCCTTGGAAATGCTCTGATTCTAATTGCTCTTCACAAGGAATCTTCCCTTCACTCGCCATCCAAACTCTTGTATCGTTGTCTTGCAGCAACTGATCTCTGCAGGGGACTCATTGCTGGGCCTCTTCACGTTGCTTTTTTGCTGTCTGTGGTTCACGAAGACTGGAATCTTTGTCGCTACACATCAGCCACATTTTTTATTACAGGCTTCACTCTGTCTTTAATCTCTCTGTTTATAATGACGACAATCAGCGTGGACAGACTTCTCGCCCTGTTGTTGGGGCTGAGATACAGGCAAGTTGTAACTGTGAAACGAACATTTCTGCTTGTAATGATAGTTTGTGCAGTTTTAAGCCTCTCTGGGACCTCGTACTTTATGGATATTCGTATAGCCATCTGGTATGACTATATCGTTATACCAGTATGTCTGGTAACAGCAACGTACTCGTACTTTAAAATTTTTCAACGCCTCCATCGTAGTCAAAATCAAGTGCAAGTGCATGTTCCACAGCAGCCAAGCCAACCAGTTCCACTAAACATGGTACGATACAGAAGAGCAATGTACAGCGCATTGTGGGTGCAGTTGGCATTAGTGGTTTGCTATTTACCGTATTTCATCTTCGCAGCAGTTCTACCAAAAGAGAGACTTTCTTCATTCGAATTTATAGTTTTTGTTACTGCAGTAACCCTAGTTTTCTTAAACTCTTCTCTCAACCCTTTTCTCTACTGTTGGAAAATTAGCGAAGTGAGGCGAGCAGTGAAAGAAACAGTCAGGCAAGCACTATGTTGCCCATACTCTTAGAGTATAAATGATTTCTGGCACCCTCATTCTCCTATTTTCCGATTTATTCTTCCCGCTTTCAGTTTTTCACTCTAGCAAATGGGTCGTTGGTTTTAATCTGAAAGTTTCTAGAACATGAAAAGGTTTTCTTGGGTTAATATTTTAAATTCATGTTTTCTTTAAACTTATCTCCTTTTGATTTCCACAGTAGTTTCCTAACCTTGTTTTCCATTTAGAATCAGTCATCGCAGTTAGAGTGACATGTGACAGACATTTGTATGACAGGCTTGTGTGTTTTTTTTTTATTGTTTTCTCCATGGTTTAAAAATGTCCTGTAAATTAATTCTTAGCGCTAATTCAAAATAAACTCCTTTAAAAGTCGGTGTGAGAGCACCTTTAATTTGAAACGTTTCTGACTCTTAACATCCAAGAAAAAATGATTTTTTATTCGTAGGAACGGTTGGATAGCAAATAACTTCGAATAAGTTAACAGTTATTAGTTTTCTTATAACATCTGGTTGATAAGTAATACTCCAAATTAAAACAGTCGTTATTGTTCTCTTTAACATACCCTAGTTAGACGGACGTTATTTCAAATTAAAATCGAACCTGGCCCAAATGATCTTGCCATGGAAACTCGTGGATGATTTTGCAGAAAAGAGCGTTTTATTAATATGTTTTAAAGAATCTATATCAGTTATCCCTTCATTAAGTTCAAGGTTTGTTCCAAAAGAATTTTCATGTTCTTGCAGGTACGATTATTCAACCAGAACTTTTTATTTCTCAGGAAAGTATAACGCTCATTTATCAGTGAGCCGATGTGATAATCGTTGCCTCACTAGATAGCGTCATGTGTTAATGAGACCTTACTTAGGTTACCAAAACTTACTTGATATTTTGTGAAGTCAACAATTCTCCTCAGCAGAAATTACAAGATATTGGAGTCTCTTGGTAAGTAAAAAAAATTGTCAATTTGTTTTTTACCCCTATTGCGGATCAAATTCAACTATACCAAAAAATAAAGGAAGATTTAGATAAGCGAATCTTCAACGAGCTGAGAACCCCAATTTTTTTTCTTAGCCGTCTAAGGAAAGGTAACCCGGTTTTTCGTGCAAGCTAATTTCTGATTCCGTTCCGTCAAATCGTTTTGATGGTGCGGTGTGTATTTTCCTATACAATGCTTATGTCGCTTGATTTCTTAAACTATTTCAAATTTATTGTAAAATAGTTGGTATTTTCCTTCTTCCTTTCAATTGTGAAAAAGATCGACAAATGATTGCAGTTGTTTTACAAAGTGCTTGAAAATGGATTGTTTATAGGCCCAACACATTTCACTCGAACAAAAAACTACCCCCGCTTTCGTGCGAAGCAATTACAAAGAAAAATCATATTAGTCTTCTCGAATGTTCATACAGCTGTCTCAAAAAAAATAAAACATTCTTCAAAAGCACAGAGTGGGCACAAACTTGTCCGCTTGCTTCACAAGTCATGGCTAATCAGCAAGCGCTCATTCAGACTTGTGAGATATCAACCGTTCGGCATAATTGCAGAAATTCTGTCTGAGGGGAGACTTCCACCCTCTGAATTTCTTATCTATGACTAGGCAGAGACTTTGGTGTACTTAAACTCTTCGTTCAACGCGTTTCTCTTCCGTCGGAAGATTAGAGAGGTGAGACAAGCAGTAAAGAAGACAGTCAGCAAGCACTTTCCTGTCCGTAGACTCGGTTGTAGCTTTTCAGCACGTTCTGGGAATGTCATCCTGGCAAAAGCAGATTAATTACAGATGAAGTTTTTCGTAGATTTAAAGTTAGATTAGTTCTATTATGGCCAGTGATGTACTTTGTTAAATGCTAAAACACGTTCAGAGACGGTGGGGGGAGAATTTGAATTTTTGAAGAAATACGTTCAAAATGATTATTACACGACTCGGGCAGTCAGGGGGCCAATAACTAAAATCAACCAATCAAAATACTCTATTGCCGGTCAATATTCTCTCAGTATTGGACCGGGCACTGTCCCGAATGGTCCCGAATGATACCGCACTTGTGTCCCTTTGAACTTCAGTCGTATAATAAATCTCTTATTAACCAAGCTTGCTCGGGACCGTACTGAAAGAATATCGGCCCTCGGTCTTTTTTGTACGGACCGAGCGCAGCGAGGTCCGTACTGTCAAGACCTCGGGCCGATATTCTCTCAGTACGGCCCTCGCGCTTGGTTAATAAGATATATGTACACGGCCTAAGAATAATGATTTAATGTTAACATAACCTACACTGCATACATATAGCTGTCTCAGTCTTCGTTCGTGAAAAGGAGGAAGGGAATGGAGCCGCTCAATTGAGGGAGGTGTCACCTTGGGGAGGTGTCACCTTGGGGAGGTGTCACCTTGGGGAGGTGTCACCTTAGGGAGGCGTCACCTTGGGGAGGTGTCACCTTGGGGAGGTATCACCTTGGGGAGGTGTCACCGTGAAGATTAGAGGGAGACAATAAATCGAGGATACGAATCTCTTTGGAAGTAGTCTTCACGACTTCCGCAAACGAAACAATAAACCACGGTGCAAGTCACGCATGTGTTGACTTTTTGAACATTTTAAAGTTCATTAATTTTACAGGTTAGATAAGCTCACGACAAGCTGTTAATCTTTTTATGAAAATAAGTCTTGATAAGTAAATTTATACTAAAAACCTGATCCTGCCTCTGTGATACAAGGTTACTTACGGGTTAACAGTTGCAGTGGGAATAATGGCGCAAGTAAACCTTTCAAGAGTTGCTGGAAAACAAACTGAAACCTTTTTTCAACAGCAATACGTGGGAGAATGGGTAGATGAAATACACATGCCACTGATATTTCTCGCAACAACAAACATTTTTCTCTCCATTGTGGCATTTCTCGGTAATTTTCTGATCCTGGTCGCCCTTCATAAAGATTCTTCCCTTCATCCGCCGTCTAAACTTATGTATCGTTGTCTGGCAGCGACTGATCTCAGTGTTGGTCTGATTTCAGAGCCTTCGGCCGTTATTTATTGGCTGTCCTTGCTCCGCAAAGATTGGAATCTTTGTCGCTATGCGATAGTTACCTATTTTTTTGCAAGTTATTTTTTTTCATTAGTCTCTCTCTTAACAACGACCGCAATAAGTGTGGACAGACTTCTTGCCTTGTTGTTGGGGCTGAGATATAGACAATTTGTGACTTTGAAGCGAACGTATTTGTACTCTGGATCGTTTCGATCCTTCACAGGACATCGAACATTGTGTATCACCGTATAGCTGATTGGAATAGCTACATCGGTTTACCAATATGTATGGTAACAGCAACGTTCTCGTTCTTTAAAATTTTTCGTCGCCTCCATCATAACTAATATCAAGAGCAAGTGCGTGTTCCACGGCAGCCGAGCCAACCACAGGCAGTCCAAGCTCACTACTAGAAAAGCGGACGTGACTCTTAACGTGTTGCGCAACGTTTTATATTTATAAAGGTTTGTATGGGATGTTATCGGTTTGCCTTAAAAGAGAGAAAAAAATGTCTTGTTTTGAAATAAAATGGGATTACCTTATTGCTTTGTTGTTTTCTTTGTTGATTCCGAGCGTCTCAGGCCATTTTGAAGCGTTTTCGGCGAGTTAGCGCTATGTTGGTGTTCAAATGCTAAAAGTGGTGCGATACAGAAAGTGTACAGTGCATTGTGGGTGCAGTTGGCATTACTCGTTTGCTATTTACCGTTTGGCATAGCTAACGCAGTTCTTCCAAATAGGAGACTATCTCCCTCTGAATTTTTAGTCATACAAGGTGCTGCGACCTTAATCTATTTAAACTCTTCGTTGAACCCGTTTCTTTACTGCTGAAAGATTAGAGAAGTGAGACAAGTAATAAAAGAGGCAGTCAGACAAGCGCTTTCCTGTCCACAGAGCTGTCTGTAGTCTTAGACCGAGTTTTGACAATGCCATCCGTGGGAAAAGCAGGCAATTGAAAAGGGTGAGACTGTTAGTTGATAAACAATCAGGTTCGCTTGATCAGGATTAGTGATGCGCTTTGTAAAACACTGAGGACCTTTGTGGGTGGTAATAAGACTAGAAGAGCTTTGGACGTAAAAAATTGGTCGATAGGTCGGTGTTCACAAAAATATGAATACACAGAGAAATCTCCTTAGAGTACTTATATATTCAGCTGCTGCCATAGAAAGGAACGGGGTGTGTTATTTCAAGAGATGCCATTCTGTTCTGTTGCTGCCAAACGACTGATTAAATTTAGATTTAGTAACATCGCTGAAAGATGTCACGCTTCAAAAGAATTACGGTGTGACTGACATTTTCCCGGCACTGATAATTTTTGGGAAATGATGGAAACTAAAATTAATCTGAAAAGAATCAAGCATTTAACGGTTTTTTTTTTTATTAAGTAAAAATAGCTTAGTTCAAATAGTTTATGCCTTTTTGGGAATAAAGTTGTCGTCTGTTAGCATGGCATACCTGATTATCCGTGTCACTTTTTCATGAACGTTATGCCTTTATCTGAATTGCAAACCGTTTTCATAGCCCCAGCAATGATACAATTGAAAATTGTTCGTCGGCGTGAGTGTGAAATTTGAAAAAAATTTAGGTTAACAAGAGAGTCTCTGGTTTTTCTGAATAAGTAGAAAAGTGGATCTGCTCATAAAGTGAATGTCTTTTTTTAAAATTAAAGTGAAGTTGATTTTTTATCGTATCCGTTATTACCAATGGAATGAAACTTATTCAGGCCTTCCTGAAAATAGACGTGTTCCGCCGAAACACAGGTTGAAAAGAAGTTTGGGATTTTAGTCAAGTTAAAAGGCTCGCTCCATTCTTTACAAAATGTTGACCAGATATAGCAGGATTTTTAATTTGAATAAACAATATTTGTGTGTCAACGACGACGGAAGCTGTAATTTAACATACGGACTTTAAAGTAAATGTAATAAATATTTCTTTAAATAATCTTTTCATCTTTTAGTCATACCCGAACTTCGAACTAAAAAAAAAATTCAAATTGTTGAAATATGTCTGGTTAACCCAAATAGGTACATTAAAGATCTTTTTAAAACACAGGAAAATGTATGGTTAATAAACACATTACACCGGCAGTTGTTTCAAGCTTTCATCATATTTATAGTTTCAAGCTTTCATCATATTTATAGGATAGTATTATTTATTTAGGACTTTAATACTATCATATTACTATTATAAGTTATATTTGATACTTTATTGTAAATACACAATTCAGATCAGTGGCTGCAAGCTTTTTACAAATAAACTATCTATCTATCTATCTATCTGTTTCCTAATTCAATGCCATTATATCTAATGGAACCGTATTTAAGTATTAAAGCTAAATAGAGCTTTCTATATAATTGAAATGTTAAGAATTTTTTTCATTTTAAATAATAAGTTTGAAAATTTCTTTTTTGAGTGGTATTGCCGGTTCATATTAATTAATTTTTCTATAATCAGACGATATATAGATCATTTAGTCGGCATGGAGGCACCTTGGCTATTTTACAATTACTCCACGAGCGCGCGTTGGATATGAGATGATAGATAGCCAAAGAGGCGCGCGGCACCGAGTTGGCTATAATCATCTCATATCCAACAAGCGCCACTGGAATAATTTTTTTATTAAAAACGTTGAATGACATTATTAAATTTTATTAAATTTTTAGCTCCCTTTTAATTTTAAGCTGACACGTACGCTTGCCATATTTGTAGCTTATGGTATATTGGCTGATATACCATAATGGCAAAGCCAATAAAAAGTCTTGAATTGCATTATCCAATGATCTAGTTTTTAACAATTGACGATATGCATCGTTTAGAACTACCGTGTGGAACACACAACACTTACATAGGTGATTTACTTTTTGACTTACTTAAGTGACTTACTTTTTGATATGCTGGATCATCAAGGAAAAATTCTGACTATTTTCCAAAAGAGTTTCTCTTTTAAGATATGCATCATTTAAAACTTCCCACTTTGGAACACGCATGGCATTACTGTATGACATTTCAGTAACTTGCCGTTAAACGGGGCCACAATCAAAGCAATCTAGGCTCCCTGCATATCGAGTAAAGAATTTTAGTTCAGACATTTGCAGCACAAGGTTACTAAATAATTTTGAGGACCATACTATATTTTTTTTCCAAAAGTCAATAGCTTCCATGACTCGCTCTGTGAAAATGAACTGCCTGTCAATCATCTCCGCTGGTTTGGTTCTAAACACTGATTGGCTCAATCGAGTCATGAACCAATTTTTTTTTCAAATCCTTTTAAATGATTGGTCATTTAGAGCAAGTGACCCCGGTAACAGTATTCTCTCTATAAAGGTCACCGAAGCGATGCAATTTTCTCTGAATGGCAAGTTTCTCTTTAGATAAAGGTTTTGAATAACTTCCACAGTAAGAAGAAAACTGAAGAGGAAATCTATCAGTTAAAAAAAAGAATTTTATTCATAAATGAATTGATTAATTTTGGATCACCTTTTACATGTCAATTTGTTTGCAGCTGTTGAACTTTTATCATTAAAAGTTTTGCTATGTAAATTTAGAGAACAGGCCTGGAGTTATCTTGGGAGATACCTAAAACGATCACGAGAGATTAAATTAATGAAGGCATTTTGGTGGAAATAATGCTACAAGCAAACCTATTTGGAGATGAGGGAAAACAAACTGAAAATCTCGAAGACCCGCTTTGCATAATAAGATGGACGGATAAGCTGATTAACCAACAATTTATATTTTTCTCAGCGTTTACCATCTTTCTGTCTATTATTGCGTTCCTTGGAAATGCCCTGATTCTAATTGCACTTCACAAGGAATCTTCCCTTCATCCGCCATCCAAACTCTTGTATCGTTGTCTTGCAGCAACTGATCTCTGTAGGGGACTCATTGTTGGGCCTTTTCACGTTGCTTTTTTTCTGTTTGTGGTTCACGAAGACGGGAATCTTTGTCGCTACACATCAGCCGCATTTTTTATAACAGGCTTCACTCTGTCTTTAATCTCTCTGTTTATAATGACGGCAATCAGCGTGGACAGACTTCTCGCCCTGTTGTTGGGGCTGAGATACTGGCAAGTTGTAACTGTGAAGCGAACATTAATTTCTGCTAGTAATGATATTTTGTACTGTTTCAAGCCTCCCTGGAACATCGTACTTTATAGATACTCCTAAAGCTATCTGGTATGACTATATCGTCATACCAGCATGTCTGGTAACAGCAACTTTCTCGTACTTTAAGATTTTTCAATGCCTCCATCATAATCAAAACCAAGTGCAAGTGCATTTTCCACAGCAGCCAAGCCAACCAGTTTCTCTGAATACGGCGCGATACAGAAAGGCAGTGTACTGCAGTGCATTGTTTACTGCAGTGCATTGTGTACTGTAGTGCACTGTGGGTGCAGTTGGGACTAGTCGTTTGCTATTTACCGTATTTCATAGCAGCACCATTTCTACCAAAAAAGAGACTTTCTTCTTCCGAATTTATAGTTTTTGTTACTGCAGTATTTTAGTTTTCTTAAACTCTTCCCTCAACCCTTTCCAGTCATGGCTCTGAAATAGGCTTATTCATGACCGGCAATGACGAAATTGCGTGACGACAGCAACAATGGCAATATGGCAGTCCCCTAAAGATAACTCCAGACGTGCGAGATTGAAAGCCCGAGTTCACGCAGCTATGCGTCTAGTTAATTAGTACTTTCGTTTTCATTTTTAAAATGATTTCATTAAATTGTCAGCGGTAGTTCGCAGAGCATTAGCATAACAGATGATTAATTGACTTTTCTGTGCTATCGAACTTGACGCTATCATTAATCTCACGGTTATCAGAAAAAAGTTTTCTGGGAATCGGGAAGCTTATCAGATAGTTGATCTATGAATGAAGACAGAATGTAGAAGGCAACCAGAGAGTGTGTGTCTCCACCAAATGAATACACAACAATAACCACACTCAGTGTGGCTTGCTGCTTTGCCGTCTACCCTCCAAATCAAATTTCTTCAGACCATTAGAGTGGTATGCTGTTATTCCCTCATGGTCGTATGCGGTATTTTTACAATCAGGAATGTGCGCGCAAATTCACGACAAAGAAGATCACTACACTACGGTCAAGGAACTTTTCGCCTTACCACAGATTTAAACTCAGTGGAACAAATAAGTCGCTGAGACGATTGTATTAGTTGTGCTCGATCCTCTCCTAGGTGTTGGGATGGATGCAGGAGAGAATAACAGAGTATAGTTTTGGTTCGGTACACTGGAACTCGCTAACTCAGAAGTAAACCCGTGGATTCGTCATCATCGGCAGCCAAACTACTGTAAGGCGCTCAAATCTTTGCGCGGATGCAAACGAGGCCCATCTGACGTTGTCGCGCAAGTACAAAATCGCAGCATGTGAAAGAGAAGGTGGTGACTTGTTTGAGTCCTTAAACTCCGAAGATCATCTCAGCAATTCTCCCCTGTAGCTGCGGTACATTTTGTTGTAAAGGAATACAGAGAATTGAGAGTTACATGGTGGTAACACTGCTAAACTGATAAGTTTAAGGACTTCCGTCACCTTTTTGCGGGACTGATATCATTTCGACAATGTTAGGAAAAGTTACAAGTTATTCACTTTATAGAAGCGGTTACAGGAGTAGACTACGAACCAGTTTCTAATTCCTAACTCTAAATGCAAAATATGGATTAACTCTTGAAAGCTACCTGAAAACGCGCAGGCAATATTTGAATTTAGACTAAATTGCTAACACGGTTGCAGAGACAAACTTATTCTTAATCAAATGACTTTGAAACGATGACAACTTCTTCGAAAAGGTTTTTAGAAATGATTTTTCTATATTTGAGGATAGTTTAGGCAATTTCCGCTAAAGATTAACACAGTGAAATAATAATTGACGTTTGTGCGTGGTCTTGGAGCCCTAATCATCAAAACATAATGACCAGTAAAAACTGTAGCCTGCAGAAGATTGTATTAAATGATTTTAAAAGCAGCGTTTGGGCGTCTGCGAGGCGTTAAGAGGAACCAGCCAACCACAGCAGCTGGCGATGTCAACAAAAAAGGGGCGAAATTGGAAAAATGAAATGACCTTGACATGGGCCGGGCTTGTGTTAAAGTCTTTGCTGTTGTCTGCGAAACATAGCGTAGTTTCATAGTGAGAACAGAAGCACGAACGGCAAATTTTTCATGTGACGACATTTCTCTCAATTCGTCTCAATGTTGTTTTCACAAGTCCAAATAAGGAAAGTTTTCACCCTCATGTTTAGCCTTCGAACACATCTTTATATTCTTACAACATATGCTCTTATGGTAATTATTAGTTAACTTTTTAAGAAGTACTTTCATTTGCATTTTTAAAATGTTGAAAACGTATATCTTATTAGACGTTTTGCTGTGTAGTATCGCTGAGTATTTTTACGAGTTGTGTCGTATTTTGACGAGCCCATAGGGCGAGTCAAAATACAAATATCGAGTAAAAATACTCAGCGATACTACACAACAAATCGTCGAATAACTTATTTATTATCCAACACGCCAAATTGTTATTTCAGTGCGGGCGAATTTCGCGGATGTTTTTTTACGGGGAGTGCGTGACAGAAGTATGCGAAGCCGGAACGGAATTGGCGCGTTGTCGTGTTGCTGTTTCTATTTTCTTCAATAAATGAAAAAATTTCCAGGTCGTCTAGCTGTTTTTCTTCGTTCGATTCATCTAATAAACTTGGATGTATATTTGCCAGCCATTCTGACTCTTCGTCGTCGGAAATATGATTCAAATTGTCCGCCATTTTTTTTTCCTGACTACAATTGAATCCTTCGCTTGCGCGATGCGAGAAAACCTGTTTAACCGGTACTCTAGAGTACAAATACCGCCTGATATTTGTACTCGTCTATGGCGTTATTTGTACTCTACGAAGCGTAGTTGGATAATAATGTTCAGTAGCGATAGTTTTCAGGCTATTTACATAAGAGATGATTAATTGGCGAGCGCCAGAGGGAAAACAAATTTGTAAGACATACATTTACATACATACATACATACGTTTATTGTAACTCCCAAGCTGGGTTTTTCAGTTACAAAGCCTACATTAAATTATTGTAATATTATAGTAACATTTATTTAGCAACATTATATATATATATATATATATATATAACTATAATATATATATAACATATATTAATATAATATATATAATATATATAATATATATATATATATCTAATATATATAATATATATATAATCTATATAATATATATATAATATATATAATATATATATAATCTATAATATAATATATATATAATATATATATAATATATATATATATATATATATAATATATATATATATATATAATAATATATATATAACTATATATATATATATATAAGTTATATATATATATATATATAACTGCAGACAGTACTGTTTCGGCCTTCTGGGCCTCATCAGTGCAGTGCTAATGCTAGGATGGGGGAGAACCGAGACGGTCACCCCAAACGACCCAACCTTTGTGGTATCGTCTAAGCCATGCCAGAGTGCTCAAACTAGAGTAAACCAGCGAGCATGCGCAGTTGCAACGGCAATGACTCATCCTAGATAGAGTGCTCAATTTGGACATGAAAGCAAAGCTTTGTATGCCAAAGAGCTATATAAGTAAATCTAAAGCTAATACAATATAAATACAAAAGGCCAGTACACGTTAAAAACACTAGTGAACTAATACAAAAATTACACAAGAATAGAAGATAGAAACGATTCATCTTTGCGCAACATTTCCATTAAGGAGCGCATTCAGTAGGCGGAACTTCGTTTACATGTCTCCTGGGCAGATGTCTCGATTATGATTACCGCTGTAGAGGTCTGCAATATAAGTTGTCTGACCTTATGGTCTGTCTCTTTGATGCAAGAGGCCTTTAGTTATCTTTGTTATCTAGTAGAGTTTGGCCTTATAAAATTTTGTTGCGTTTGTTCATGACTACGGTTGTTGTTTCTTTTGTCGACCTTTTTGAGGTTGAACTCAGAGTCACGTTTCAAGGCCCTCAGCGCCTTGCGTTCGGCCGGAAGCAAATTATCTTTTGGCTTTGTTATGTATATTTCTGAAAGATCACTTTTAATCTCTTCTAAATAGCTTTCAAGGGCTACTAATTTTTGTATTGGTGGTATCCATGTAGATTTGACGTGGCGGGGATGGGTTTTTTTGTCCTTCCCTCCAATATGTAAATCAACGCTTTCTCCTAGCGAACTGATCAGAAGTCACGCAATAATTGTTGTCTGATCTGTTTTTGTTTTGTAACGGGTGTTGGAATGAATTTAAGCCCTTTTGCCAGTAAATTAATCTGGTCGTTTGTAAGTTCTTTATTTGAGAGGTTTTTTTATGTGCGTTTTGTTCGCCTCTGTTTTGATAGTTGAACGTGTTTGGCATCTGACTTTTCTGCGCTCCCTGCGCTTGTTAGTTGCAGCCGTTTGGCTTTTGAAATTGGTTTTTTGGCCCCATTTTTGTATTGGGAGTCAGAGAATACACGTGTGTACTTTTCAAATTCTTTATTCTCCGTTGTTCCTATTCTTTTCATCGTACTACCGAACTGAGTGATTTGTTCCTGGAGATTAACAGCTATTTTTTTTACTGTCTCGATCGTTACATTGTCTTGATTGCTTTCAGCTTGCGCCACGCGCGCTGATTCGATCTTACTACAGTTCTTAGTGTTCAGTGTTCCAGCCGTTTCGGCTCGTTTTCTTTTCTTTATTTCGGTCTTAAAACAACTGATTTCACGTTCATGGAAGCACATGATCACCTTCACTGTTTCTTGCTCCGCGTTGTTACGGATTTGCTGGCCTTATCTCCTTTTCGAAATCCTCGTCCGCTCTTATTTTGGCCCTCACCCTATATTGTAGGGAATCTGGGCAAGTTCCTTTTTCTTTGTGCCTTTGTAAAGCTTGTTTAGATCTTTTCCCGCTAGGTATTTGGTACGGAGGGATTTGTTCGTCATCCTCGGACTTACCGAGTAGATCATCTCCACTGTATACACCGAATCTAAATATGGCGGACGGCGCGGGGAGAATGGGCCGTACGTCACGTAAACGAGGCTGGTCAGTCATCTAGTTTTCCCGCCGTCTTTGAAATTTTTGCTGAAAACATGGAAACTGAACTTACTGAGGAAGATATTGTGGGAGCTAGCCTCTGTGGAAGACAGCCCTGTTCTCTGAAGAACGACGAGCTTCGTTTCTGGCTCAAATGTCGTGGAGATTCTTTGAAAGGTCTCAAAACGAAGGCACAACTTGTTAAGCGGTAGGTGAGACAGACTGATAAATTCACTTTCACTTCTTTGTAAGCTTTACTTTCGGAGATAGCTGAAACATTCGAAGCGATTGCAGCTTAATCAAAAGAAAAATAAAGGAGATTATCACTTTATAAAAGTCAGCAATATTACAGAATTGTTATAGTTGGATTATTAATAAGAAATAGGACCGTTTCGCGCTTTTCGACTCGTCAAACTTGTCAACCTTCTCTTAATACGAGTTTGTTAGTTAGAAATCACTTAATATCAGCAGTCATTTCAAATGTGCAATGTTATTTATTGTTTTGCTGCTTTAGATTTATATAAGGGAACTTTTTTTTTCAGAGTCGAAGAATACATTAAATCCGGCAGAGATAAAAATGTGATCGACCCAGATGACGACAAGATATACACAAAACGTAAACGATTAAAAACAGCGCACAACAATCCAAGTGACAAGTCAAATTTCTCTCTTACACCCTTGTATCCTAAAGATGGATGGGATAAAAGTCTTCAAAGGATGCCGTTTTTCACACGAGCTGAAATGAATTTGCATATTGCCAAGACAGGGAAGAATCTTGACCCAAGTAAAAATCATTCTGTGCCGACATGTATCAGGAAAGCGACGACATTCGAAAAAGATCGCTATTTGAAAGACATTGAAACTGCTAGTGACTCAAATTTCTTTTATTTTAAAGCACGTTGCTACCATAGCTTTAGAAAAAACGACCCACCCCATGACATAAAAGTGGCTTTGTCGATCATTTCTGGAAGTGTTATCCATGCAATTTGCACCTGTATTACAGGAGAACTCGGATATTGCAACCATACATTAGCATTGATGCTTATAATCTGCAAATACAGTTTACATGAATGTAATCATGTGAACGATCTAGACAATGAGGATGAAATGAACCCTAAGGAAGCCTGCACTTCAAGATTGCAACTTTGGCATAAGAGAGGTAGAGGAGCTGTGATAAAACCGCAACCAGTGATGGATGTCTTTGTGTCTAAAACCAAAAGTGAAGCTAAAATATCTACTACTTCAAGGGAACCAGGAGTCAAGTGTCTTTTGTATGAGGCTAGAAACTCCATACAGAATCAGAGACAAGCTGAATCTAAACTTCAACTAAAACTTGAGGCTATAAATCCCAAAATGGCCCTGGCACAAATCATGGCATCCAATACTTCCAACCAACCAGATTGTATTGAATCAAAATTTGGCAGTTGTGCTCAGGGATCATATGGGAGCTACCAACTAGCTTTTACTGAAGACAACTTTAATGTGTACATGGACATATCTTCATTCTCAAGAGTACCTTTACAAGAAATCTATGAATATCCATTATTTCCTTTGATGGATAACCAAGATGATGTTTACACAATACCAGAAGAACTTGAGGAAGCAGAGCAGAGATTACTAAGAAACATTAAAGTGGACAAATCTCAAGTGAATGACATTGAAACTAAAACAAGAGGGCAATCAGGCAGTGAGGAATGGAAAAGGGAAAGAAGGTTTAGATTTACTGCTTCCAATTTTGGATTGATTGTGAACAGAAAAAAACAACATGAGTCCCTTGTTAACAACCTTCTACATCCAAAACCTATAAATAACAAATTTACCAGGCATGGGAATCAATATGAAAGTATTGCAATAAGACAATACCAGAAGTACATGCATTCAGTGAAAAAGCCGGTTTTAGTTTACAAGTCAGGTCTTGTTGTTTGTTTAACCCCACCATACCTTGGTGCCTCCCCAGATGGCAAAGTTGTAGACAAAGGCTGTAACTCACCTTTTGGGCTTATTGAAGTCAAATGTCCAGAGACAAAGTTTATGGTAACACCCCTTGATGCCTGTTCTCATGATGGGTTCTTTTTAGAAAATTGTGATGGCCAGCCAAAGCTGAAACGAGACCACTCTTACTACAAACAGGTACAGGGCCAGCTAGGAATCACAGGAGCCAAGTGGTGTGATTTTGTTGTTTATACAAGCAGAGGAATGAGCATTGAGAGAATCCCATTTCAGGAACAGTTCTGGCTCAATCTACAACAACGTCTGAAAGATTATTACTTCACACACTTTATCTCCAAAGCAGCCAGTGAGTTTAGCAAAAGTCAATGACTTGTTTCAAAACCTTTTATGCAAAACATAAAAATGACATTCTAATTCATGGATACAGCAACTTTTCTAGTAAATAGGATAAAATCATGTTCAGAAAATATGGAATACTATTTTGCATAATAAACCATAGACAGACTGCAAATTGAAACAATGGGGTGACAATTAGTTAGGTTACATTTAATTTGGCCTGATTATATAAAGTGCCAGGGTTTACCAGTGTGTTTTGTCTCCCCTGCTAGTTAAAGGAAAAAGAAAGCAGCTTGGTCAGCCCACTTCATAATAATCAGGACCTTGTGTCACACTTTAATTAAGTTGTATCTTTCAATTGCATTGTGTTGTTCTCATTGTGATCTATCTATGATACCCTTGGATGGCTAATTTAATCACTTATATCAAAGCTGTGAAACTCCAGCAAATTACTGAAAAGAGTAATAATTGCACGATTTTCCTTCTAATTTGTGAGTGACATTTAACAAAAGAAAACAATGAGTTTTAACACTAATGCTATTTAATAGTTAGGATATTCGTTTAATGATGAGGAAAAAGACACTGTACTTGTAATAGCCATGTATTGGCACTACATTTTAATTACCTTTGAAAGAAATGAAACTTAACAATTACCAAATGTACCTGTGTATCATAGTTACAGGCTTTAGTACAATACTTGATACAAATGAAATTTAACAAAAGTTTGTTTTTGGTTAAGGATGAAAAGTAGATTTCCATATGGGTGTGTTAATAAAGGCATTATGATTAACACATTGAATATGTAAAATGCGTACTGATTGCCATATTGATATACATGCTTGACCACACAAAGTATGGTTGGGTCATTCATTCTGATATGAGAGGGTCATGTGTATTGCATAGGAATGCACATACAGACCACATTTGATTAACCACTCCAAACATGCTGAGGGGAATCACTTTGTCCCAGATATGAAAGTTCTTTATTTTGTTAATAGCCCTCTCAACATGAATTCTTACACTAGCTATTTGCTGGGTTTTGACAACATTTTCAGCAGACATTTGTGAATCACCTCCTAAAAATGGTGGGATGTTGTTCTGGACACCCAAAGGTAACAAGTCATCAATTTGAAACCCTTTGTCTGCCATGACCTGGTCACCACATTCAAAATCTTGAGCCAGGAAACCACTCCTCGTTACAATTTCTCGGTCACTGATGCTCCCTGTGTAAAGCTGGCTGATAAATGTTATTGCTCCGCTGGGAGCAATACCGATCAAGGCCTTTAAGGTGACATGATTTTTATACGAACTAAAAAGTTCACTGTTTAAAAGCAAACTGCTAGGCATTTCACATCTCACCTCTGTGCAGTCTATTATGACTCTCGTGTGAGGGTATTTTTCTTTGAATATAGCTGGCATAGTCTCATCAATAGTCCTCCTTGAAGGCCATATACATATAGGAGCAAATTTAAGGTACATGAAGTTTATCCAAGTAACAAAAATTCTGCTAATGGTTGACTGCCCAACACAATACAGATGAGCCAGATGTAGTTCTGCAAAGCCTCTCCTGAGTCGGCATATTACAATGAAGAACTGGTCCCTTGGTTTGATTTTGCATTTGGGTCCCCTCTTGTTGTTTACATATTGTTCAGTCTGTTCACTCCCTTCTTCATAAAAGTCATCTGGTAAGTCTTCACTTGCTTTTTCTTTGGGTCGTATGTTTTCACAATCTGTTCCTGGATCAAGGTATTCCAACATCGCGTTAAAGACGTTTATGTTTGGAAAACCAGTATAAAAAGCAACATCTTGGTCACGATCGAACCGATCAACACAAAATGTTCTCGATTCTAGGCTCGAGTTGGTGTCTTCGAGGCTCCTTACTTTTGATTGGAGACTTTCGTTTTCTTTTAAAAGTTCCTCGGAACGTCTCTTTTGTTCAGCTAATACTTCCTCAAGGCACACTAATTTGTCTTGTAATTCCTTACAAGAAATACAAGTGTTATCATCCTCCATACTATCTCCAGAATGTTGCTCTTCTTCTACAGCCGATTCAGCAATAACACATTTCTTCTCAGTACTATATTCAGAATGTTGCTCTTCGTCTACAGCCGATTCAGCAATAGCACATTTGTTCTCCGTACGATCTCCAGAATGTTGCTCTTCTTCTACAGCCGAATCAGCAATAACAGATTTGTTATTTTCTGCTGTTTTGTCCAACTTTCGCTTCCTGGACGACGAAGCAGTCGAACGCAATCGGTTTTTGGGCGGCTTTCTCTTCTTTCGAGAAACACTCCAGATAAATCTCGACGGAACTGACGTTTCCAATGGATGAACCCGTCCAGTTAATGTTTTTCTCAGATCAGACGGCTTGAAATGTAGTGAGCAAACTTTAGTTTTGTCAGTTACTTGGAAATCCCTCCCTTCGTCGCGTCGAATGGCGTGAATCCATTGTTTTCTCCTTGAACGCTCCTTTGGGAAGTTGAAAAACGAAACTTTTTCGCCTTTTCCCGACTTGTAACCTCTCTGAGTGCAACCAACAACGCAGCAGTGTGAAGGCATAGTTTGAACGAGGTACAATCTCGATGCAAATCAATAAAAAGCTTCGTATAAAAACTAGTTCAATGAATATAAACATTTGAGTTTGCAAAGCTGTCGACTGACCAGCCTCGTTTACGTGACACAAGGCCCAATCTCTCCGCGCCATTCGCCATATTTAGATTCGGTGTTTTCTTCATTCTCAATGGCATTGCTTTGGCCCGGGTGTTTAGTAACCCATCTGCCGTTGGAATGTCTTTCGACATTTTCTGTAGATGTTCAGGCAAGACCGCGATTTCGATCCTAATCTTGTGGATCTAGTCAGTTGCCGATTAACAAAATAGACTGGTAGAGATTCGTTCTCGGTATCAGTCACAGATAGGGCGTTTCACAACCATTTCATACTCGCTGGAAGGACTCGAAAATCCTTTTTTTCTATTGGCTCTTATTTTTGGCCAATCGTGTGTACGTATCAACGATCCTTTCGTTTGCAGCATAAGTTGTGTTTTTCGCATAGGCTAAAATGCAATATTTTGAGCAGGTACTGCAATGTTTTTGCAGGGAGAGAGTTTCCTGCATGGATTTAGCGTTGTTCTTCATTTGATTACTCCGTTTTCGGGGTAATATGTTGCTTATTCTTAAATGAAATTGATGTTTTTGCAGTTTATTGCTCAATGTTATGCATTCGTTGTACGTGACAAATATTGGTTATTAAGGATGGCGAGAACTAGAGAACCTAGACAATAGAGAGCGAGAACCTAAAAGCAAAAGGAAGAGAACCAACAACCACTTTGATAAGGTATAGGAGTTGCTTTTATTTGGAGTCGCCGTTGGGTAGGCGAGTAAGCGGCCTATCCTGAACTCTTGTTCCTAACTGTAGGCCACAGCGGGCACTACCGGCACTCGCATCCCCTTAATACACACCAGTGACCACTTAAACAGGTTTCCGTATGATGCATTATGATTGTGGGTGTATGTCCTTTACAATTCTAATGAACTTTGGATTTTACTAGCAAACTCCCGGAAACAGCAATACTGCGTTTGTGCTCCCTTCCTATTACCTTAAAACCTGTAAGTTTATCAGAGTATTGTATATACGCAGACTACATCACAAGTTTCATGCTGTAGAATATGAAAGTTCTGTTGTACCAGCAACAACAACGCAACCAAATGAGATGCGAGACATGCAGTCTCCTTTTTACATTTCATCAGAAACAAAAGAGAAGGGATCTTATAAACAAGGTTACCAAATGGAAATCCGCATGGACTTCCATTTAATCCAACTAATAGAGATTTATTTATTAAAAGTAGTTACCCTTGCTTATGGCCAAAATGTAGGCCAACGTGAAAACTCAGTCCTCAGCAGCCAGTCATAAAAATAAACAAAGTAGTAGGTGGAAATTGATATTGAATTTTCCGCGACCAGGCATGTTAATTTGTTGAAATATAATTGTAGTTGCCAGTTTTACGGCAGTTTAACACTGGTTTTTAACAATAGAAATTTTTTATTTTATTCCCGTGCTCCCGATTTATAGAGATTATAATTCCCGGTAATTTAATACACTTTGGTACCTGGACTACAACGGTCACCTACATTTTAGGGTGTTCACCCCCTCCCCACTTAGCCCCCTCCGGCCAATTGATAACATCTCCCCTTTTTGTTTATACTGGAGACGAAAGCTTTCAGTCTTGTTTATAAGTTCAAATTTAGCCTTTAACAGATCAATAGTCGTCTTTTTATTCCAGTAGATGTACAGAAATCGTAAAAGATATTCTGCGCTGAACGCAAGCAACGGCACGGTAACTTAGATGTTAAAAACTTTTGCTTCTAGCGCCAAGACGATGCAAGGCATGTCCTTACAATTATTACACCAGTAAGAGAAGCACACAACAGATGTTCAGAGCAAACTTTATTTCACTTCGAATTGTTTGAATTTGAATCTCCCAATGATAAAATTCTTGCTGAGGTGGCACATTTGTAACGCGCATAAACTCAAAAGTGGGTTGTGGTTAAAGGATTATGAAAATAAAACAAAAGCATCTAGAAGACTATAACTTGGGGAATATAACGATGTATAGTGGGACTATAAAACAGGCAAATTTCAACTCTTTAGATTAAATATCAAGAATACAATGGATATGTGGAGTTCAAAATTGCAACTTATGGCCTTCAATTGAAATCCCGAACTTGACTCTGCATGAAAGTTGTTATACTTGTACCTCATTTTTTCCAACGTTCCGAAAACCCTTTTTTAAACGATCAGGGTGGTCGAGAGAATGTGCATGCCTTCATAACGGATCGAAATATCCATTCAACGCTCAAAAATTTGGTTCTTACCCTTTTAAAGTGGTCTTTACCTCAACACGTGGCACTATCGTACCCTTGCATGCTTAAAAGCGCTATAAAAAGCACACCAAAGGTTTAATCGAAATGAAAGTTTAACATAATCTACAGCAGGCCATGCTGTGCAATTCGCAAGTACAAATTTATCATTTCAAATTTGTATGATGGATATATAAAGGTGGACAAAAAAGGTTACAAAAGTGGTGCCAATTCGTCTAGAGAGAGAGAGAGAGAGAGAGAGAGAGAGAGAGAGAGAGAGAGAGAGAGAGAGAGAGAGCAGAGTTTGTTCGAGCAGTAGCGTTTGCATATCTAACGAAATTTTCTTTTTCTTTGTTTGCATTTCTTTCCTTCCGTGTGACCACTGGTGAAGTTGTCATTGGAGACCTCTTAGACTTGACGTTTTGGTTGGTTTCTTACAGAAGTTTCGACATTGTCATATGAAGCGAAATAAATTCTACGTTGCCGTGCATCTCTTCAGTGATAAATGACAGATTATGTCAACTAATCCCGAATTACTGACAATCCCGAACCCTGGATGATCGCGGATCGTAATTGATTTCGATCCATATATGATTCGGGACCATTCTTGATCCCAAATCTAATAGAGCCCCGAACTATAGGTGGAATCCGAGACTTCAACTATACTTGTCAACCGACTTTGACTGTTTTAGATTTTTAGCTCTGTCGCCTTACAGAGATAGATGATTTGATTATCATGTGGGATAACTAACTCGATTGATCAGTCCATCAGTTCCTACAATTAATTTATGTTATCCCACATGCTGTGACTATTTACTCGAAAATTTGTCACTGCCTAAAATTATCATCTATCCCTGTACAAAATACATTTCAAGTAGACAAACTGATACCGACCGATCGGTCGAGCCCCGCAGCAACCTTGAGAATAGAGAGAAAAGTGTATTCTTTTTATCATTGAATTTTTATTCCTGTTTCGGTCTTACAGAAATCAGTCTACATGTTATTAAGACAATAAACTTATTGCTATAGTCCAGGCTTCTCCAGACACATTTGGTTGATCTAACGTCCAGTTTGGTTTTGATCAAGGTTGCTTTCATTGTCTTTAGTTTCATTGCTGTCATCTGATTCTGAAAAATAACATTTGATTTCATGGCTTTAGTCCATTTAACACCAGAAATGTAAGGGTCTGACTGAAGAACACATAGGCCCACAACACTTGCATCGAACTTACTTGTCTCCATTGCCTTGGATCAAATTATTATTTTTTTAACTTCTACAACATTTTCCCTGTTATGTAAAAGTTTTTGTGTTGCGTTTTTTACTTGCGTCACCTACTTGCAATCTCCTCAGCTGCTCCAGCCAAGAGTGCTGCTTTCGCCGTTTCGTAAACTTTTTTAGCTAATTTTACCATAGAGGGACGGGCATCAGCGCCAGGAAAGAAGAGCGAACGGGAATGAACACTACCGATACTAACGACATCTCCACCGATTCTACCGCCCTGAAGGGAGGTTAACCCTAAGCTTCCGAGCTGCGTGACATCTGAGACAATACTTAGCATGACAAACAAGCATATCAGTTTCAGCATCAACGTCATCTTGGGACACGGCCTGCGGCGTAAATCACAATAAATAACGTCTGTCGATTAAAAATACAAATATTAATGTTCGCTAGTATGTGGTGGTAATTTGATTTGAGTAACCGGCTGAACTACAAAACAGAAATTGCCGTGACAGAGACACAAAGACAGACAAAATTTGAAGTGCACTGAATTAAAAAAGAATGTTGAGGAAATAAAAACGTGTCAGAGTTCAGTCAAAGCCATTTTCGCATAATTGTCTACAACCCTTAACGGGACAGTCGAGATATGGTGGTCATGTAAGTATTTAAACAGGGCTATAAAAGACAACCGAAAGCAGAAAGCCCCACTGAAAACCGCTATGGCAAGTTGGGCTCCCTTGTTAAATATCATTATTATTATTATAATTATTATTATTATTATTATTATTATTATTATCACTATTATTATAGAGCGTTATTCCGAGTTTTTGCATTATTTAAAATGAACGAAGTTAGTCAGATTCAGCAATAGATAATTTATTTTCAAAGCAGTTCGAGCCGACATTTACATGGGGGTCGGTAACAACGTAACCATTTCAGAAATTCTTTTTAGTCGCTAGCAGATGATATAGTACTGGTTATGGCCCGAAAAATACGCTTAACCATTATCAAGAGAATATCATCTGCCATCGTCAAATAGCCTTATCGTAATGCTAAGATGTTCTATAAAGAAAAAAATATATGTATTTCGTCCAAGAGTTCCTACCTTAAGATAAGATTTCGTCGATCCTTGGTGGCTTTGGAAGAACTGTGCAACGGACTCTGGGGGCTTCAATTTCTTATGAAGAGTAAAGTATAGCGAAATCAATTTATGAACTGTAAAACGAGGAAGTAATTTTACTTGTTTAGTTTGTTTTCAGTGGTTGCTTTTCTGTTAAGGTACGTGATTCAGGGACTTCCTTTGGCGCTTAACTTCGTTACAACAGGTGAACGTGCGTTCTATTTCCCTGTTCATGATACGCACGTGTACTCAGTAGTGACGATAAAAATGTCACTTAAGTTTATGCAAAGAGAGAGGAAGTAGAAATGGCATGATTTAACAATTGCTATTTAAGTATTTCATCTTTGGTAGTCTATAAGGGGTGGCTACTCTCCTGAAGTTTATGAGTCACGCTCATTGCGTATGTTTGTCTGAAGGACATCTCAACGCACCCTTTTTCTAATTTCATGACATGAGCTCACCCTAGCACGAATCAGATTACCCTGGATCATTTTCAACTCCGTTTTAACGGAAGGTTACTTCTTAAAATTAATAAGTCACACTTTTCCCTTCACGTTTATTTGTCGGACGTGTTGACCCGTCACCCACCTTCACATTTTTTCACACTTGAAACTCAAAGCTATACTTTTTTCACGTATTGTTTTTATCTTTAAGCTTAGATTCCTTCTATCCTTGCGAGCCTAGCCAAATAATTACTGCACGACCAATTCCGACAAAAGTGCCGAAAGGTTCAGTTTCTTCTTAGGAATAACAAACCGCCTCCCGGTTAGCTCAATGGATAGAGCGCTAGACTGTTGAGCGGGAGGTCGAGGGTTCGAGCCCCGGCCGGACCAACACTCAAGGTCTTAAAATAAATGAGGAGAATACGCTATCTTTCCATAACATCAATAAATAGTTAGATATTCTAGTCTTCTCGGATAGGGACGAATAAATGGAGGTCCCGTCTCCTGCAGGGTTAGGGGTAGGAGACGTTAATTTCCCACGCACGAGATTACTGTGTGGTGGATGTCCTCCCCTGGGGTGGGATGGGTGGGTTTACTGGGCCCGCAGTAATTGGCGCAAGCTGTTGCGGTGTCCCTGCCTGTTGGCGAATCTAATGAAATAAAATAAAAATAAAATAGATATGAGGAAGTAAATTTTCCTGTTTTGGTTGCTTTCAGCTATTGCCTCTCTGTTGAGGTAAGGGATTCCTTAGGTCGATTACCAGCCGCTGTCCGGGAATATGGGCACGTGCTCCTACCCACGAGAGGCAAAGTCCCACACGAGAAGTTTAAACGACGATGTGATTGAAAACATACGCTAGCACTGAAAATGTGTGCAAAATTTGAGCGAAAGTGGTAGTGCTTTGTTCTTAGAAAGGAGGTGATGAGTCAAAGCGTCCAACATTTAAACGTGAGAGAAAAACGGGACTAGTTAAATGTAAGAAAGAAGCTATCACTGAAACAGACTGGAAATTGATCCAGAGTAATATTGTTTTGCTTTTAAGGGTGAAAGGTCGTGAGATCAGAAAAAGAGATGTGCTGAAAACGTTTATCAGATGAACAGAGATAAACATGTGTCTTCGAGAATGCAGCTACCCCAAGAACGAAACTAAGATATAACGAGAGAAATCGGTTTCGCGGTCGATGTGGGAAAATGATGGCCGATAAACATAAAATTGAGTAACAGAATTTACCAGAAAAGGAATACAGTCGAATCTGTGTTAAGCAGTCACGGCGAATGGCTGTTAAATACAGGCTTGACACAGGTTCCTCAGATAAGGGGTCTTAAAAAAAAGCGATAAACAAAGCCACTTTATGCCATAATTGACCATTTAATGTACAGAATCTCGCTCGAAAATGCTGCTTTCAAGTCAAAATTAAAATTTGAAATTGGGAGAGAAACATGGATTTAAAATACTTGAAAGATTGTTCTTAGTTTTATTTGAGTAGTCCCGCTTTCGGTGACCGTCCGATACAGGTGAAAGATAATAGAAACAGGCCGCAATCCGGGACTTGAAAGCCGACCGCCTTATACAGTGTGACTGTAAATTCGACTGGATCCGGTTCGATGAAGGAAGCGAAATGACAAACTGCCAAGGCTATAATTCAGCTGCAGATAAATCGTTTTTAATTCGAAAAGATGCGTGTCTTTTTATTTCTTTTGTTGAGGCCAAACACTTAAATAGCAACTTGTTCTACTTCCTCTCTCTCTGCGCAAACTTGAGTAACTTAGTTAACAGCACGCACGTTCAGTTGTTTTAAGCTCCAAGGGAAGTCTCTGAATCACGTACCTTAAAAGAGAGGTAATAGCTGAAAACAACCAAAACAAGTAAGTATAATTTATTTCCTCGTTTCCCATTTTACAAATTGAAAGCGCTGTGCGTTTTTTGTTTTTTTTTTCGAAACTGGTCTCTCAATTTTTGTAAAATCAACAAGGATCGAAGAAATATCTTTCTTTTTTCCCATCACAAGACGTATTAGCAAACGATGAGGCTACTTAATTATGGTCACGGAGTGTATTTTTCGAGCCATGACCAGTACTATACAATCTAACGACGAAAAAGTATTCCTGAATGGGTTACGTTATTACCGTTGCCGAAACTGTCTCGAACTGCTTTGGAACAATATATCATGAATGGGTCACATTTAAACTCCATTCATTTGGAAAATCTCATAACTCGGAATACAGCTCTTCTTTCAGATTTCTTTTTAAAGCCCTGTTTGAATCATTTTCAGACCATCATGTTTTTACTGTCTCTTTAGGGGGCACTGAACAGTTCTGATAAAAAATTACTTTGAACGACTCGAACACGTTCTATTTCCTCACCATTCTCTTTTCATTCCATGCACCTCAAATTTTGTCCTTCCTCGTGAAAAAGGGTTCAAATTTAAGTTTTGTAGTTTAGGGCTGCTGAAATTGAACCATCAGCACCCACCAGCGGAAACGTGTATTTGTATTAGAAGACAATAATGGATAAATGTTATTTGGGTATGATTTACACCGCAGGCCGTGACCCAAATGACGTTGATGAAACTGATATGGTTGTTTGTCATGCTAAGCATTGTCTCTCATGTCACGTAGTTAAGAAGCAGTTGGTTAAACCACACTTCAGGGTGGTGGAATCGGCGGAGATGTCGCTAGTGTCGATAGTGTTCATTCCCGCTCGCTCATCTTTCCTGTCGCTGATACCCGTCGCATTCGTAAACAAGCGGCTGAGAAAGTGAAACAGTGGGCAAAAAAAGTAATCAAAGAAATAACTGTGAAAGTAGCAGCTGAGCTGTGGCTGAAGGTACGTGACGCAACGTAACACAAAAACTTTCCCATAACTGTGATTATGTTGTGAAAATATGAAAATAATTGTGTGCAGATGCGATCCAAGGCTAAGTACCATGCAAAAGTTATTTTCCTATGTGTTATTTAACAATTGGTTCATGCTTTAGCGTGCACTATCGAGTTATGGAGCACGCGGGAAGTTTGGAGAGCACGAAAGAAGCGTAAGAGTTGCCCGAGGCGATAGCCGAGGGCAACTCTAGCTTCTTGAGTGCTCTCCAAACTTCCCACCTGCTCCATAACTCGATAGTGCACAGCTGAAAGCATGAACCAATTGTTTTAGAACATAGCCGGTGGAATTGTGCATCAAATGCGACGCGAAAAACGGACAACAATATCAGTTGAAGCGAATCGTGACGGCGCTGATGCCGAGTCTCTTTTCCTTTGTTTTTCTCTTTTTCTGCCTCATTTAAGAACTCTAGCTCATGGGAAAAGGTCGAAACATTGTCTTCGTTTTCGGAATAGCAGGCCGAGTTTCTGTTTGTATCCATTATTGTCGCGAAATGTATTATTTTTCCCCGCACTAGTAATGAGCGCTCGCGCGAAAAAAAATTTTTTCTGGCGAAGTCGGATTTGCTTACGCTATCAGCGTGTACTATCGGGATTTTGAGCACGCTTACGTATAATGAATTTGATTGCGCGACTCTGCTAGCTATGTTCTAATGAGTGATAGACTATTACATATCTGGTGTAGAATGGATTTAAGCCATGAATCGAATGTTATTTGCCAGACTCAGGTGACGACAATGAAACGAAGGAAATAGAAGATGATGAATAAAACGTTAACATAAACCAAACAGGACGTTTGATCAACCAAAACGTGTCCTAAAATATCATGTATAATCTCTCAGAGAGCGAAACGAATTTAAAAGTTAAAGAAAATAGATAGAGTCGAACTTCTATTAAGCAGTCGGTTTTTAAAGTCCCGAAATTGTGACCCCCTATTACTACATTCACCCTATTTTGCGGTCACTTCTATCAAGCGGTGGCGTTCACCCGTTTTTGCATACTAAAGGCTGGTTTTCATTAGCGACAGAGTCGGAGTCGTAGTCGGAGTCGTAAGAGCGCTTATGACCTAGTGAAAATCGAAAAACGGAGTCGTGAGCGGAGTCATAAGAGTAGTATACGGGGCCTGACTGGTGAAAACCGCACGGCCTGGGTCCGAGTGTCTCGGTTGAGGTTAATGTATTCATGTGACGTAGGTGTACGAGGGGTTTTATTAGGGTTTAGGGTTTGGCGTAGGTGTACGAGGGGTTATAAGGGGTTAGGGTTAATTTTCGTATAGGTTCGTGAGTAGGGTTTTTAAAAAGTAACGGTACAAAAATAGTACAAAGATAACAAAAGAATCCAAGATGGTGGTGGGGATTAACTATAATTTATTTGTTCACTCTGCACGATATTTGTAAATAGGTGACATAAGCTAGAAAAGCTGTCATCATGTCTTTGTATAATTGATGAAATGTAGAATGGTCTCCCACTTGTGCATCATAGGTTTCAATCTCGTCAATGTATTTAGTCACTTGTCTGCGTATTTCACAAAGATCTTGGGTAGTAACTTTTTCTTTTACAATCGCAAATAATTCGTCAAGGATGGTTCCGGCCCATTGAGGGTTTTGTTCGATCTCTTCGCCCAAATGAGCTAGGTACAGTTGTTTTTCAGATGACATGGTGTTTGAAATGAATGTAGAAAATGTAGGAAGAGGTTATACATAAACGTAAAAATGTCACTCTGATTGACAAGCTGTCATAAAACATAGCGTATATAAATCTTTCGTTTCGTACTCACTTGCTACATTTTAGAGATGCCGTCCGAGAAAGACTTGTTATGCGAATGCGGTCGATGCGATACTTGTCTATTGATTGACGAGATAGAGACCATAGCGTGGTACAGAGTAGAAATAAGAGAATTGAGAAAAGTATATATGCCAAAGTGGATACAAGAAATTACAGGAAAGATTGCTTTACTTAAAATTGAATGATGCCTAAACACGTCAGTTGGAGTAAAGGAATCGCTTATAAACCGGCAGAAGTATGGTTTCAATGCACATCTTGTTGGTATTATACACCTTATTATTGCTGTTATTGTCAGAGATGTCACTTACCAGTACGGCGTCTCGTCAACAAACGACCGATGGATATACCATGAAAAACTTGAGTGATAGACGGATTCTCATCATTCGTAGCGAGGACTGTAAAGCAAACGTATCATCATGAGCGACGTGAGAAAATTGAACGATTGTGAATTATTATATCAGAACAAGTATCTATTCGATTTGTGGGCGCCTAAAAAAGTGTGTGGACCCCGAGAAGTTATACGTTACATATTGGGTTATGCCAACGTTCCCATCTGTCTAAAGAGACGCCACGAAATCATTTCTACATCGTGTCATTACATGGAGGTGTATTATTTTCTGCGGTATTTACAAGCTGTGTTCGAGAAGAAATTTCCAGTACTCGAGATGGATGACCCAGCATCTAAGTATAGATTCATGAATGCCTGCGATAAATTATTTGACGAGACGGTCAGAGAAGTGAACGCATGGCCAAATCCAATAGGAGGTCACATGCAACTTTACCTGTTGAAACATTGGGAAGTGTTTGAACAGTTGGGAGAGCGTTTACAGTCGAATAAGTTTTTCGTGGACGATGTGACAGACGTGTTTGCGTCTTTTCGTAATCCCATGTTAAGCCATTCAGATGTAATGAGTGAAATGGTGACTTTGACATGTGTCAAATATTCCCCAGAGTGGTTTAAAAAGACGGCAGAGTCGCGTCGCTTTATCAAAGATTGGTGAACATTGACAACTCCGTCTTAAAAAAAAAAGAGCCTACAATAATGTATGGACCAATGTATGGACAACTGACCTTTACAACATTGAGATTCATATGTAAGGGTTCCAAGAATAATAAGTGACTTAAACAGCAAGAGTAAAAAAACTCAGTGAAATTAAAACAGAAGGAATCATCAAACCATCGAATGTAGCCGTAGGGGTATAAACATCGTTTAGAGGGGAAACTTAAGAAGATAATGTAGAGGCAATGATTGTTTACAAATGTAAAAATTTTCCAATTTCTTTTTTAATAAATTTGTTTCTAATGAAATGCGTGTAGTCATTTATGTTTCGATGGAGTGTTGTAAAGAGCTTCTCGATTCGTATCTCAAAGAAGTATATTATCAGACCTATTTATGCCCTCATGAAATTTATAAATTCGATACACATGCCTGTACCAAAACGGGTCGCGCCCGCGTCTTGCTTCATGCCATCTTAGGTTTTGAGGCCACACCGTCCTTAGAAATATGCTATCGCCTCATTTCCCGCGTCGCCGACTATAGAGATGTGTGGATATTTCTGGTACTCGTTCGCGGGATTTTAAAACAAGACGAATCGTTTATTCCCCCGCGACGAAACGAAGTTGAAAAAAATTGATTTTGAGGAGTGGTGTCAGCTCACGGACCATGCGGTCACGCAAAAACTAAGGCGGTTTGGTTTTCCCAAAGGAGCACACATGCAGTTGTACTTATTTACGCGTTGGTACGAATTTGTGAGAGTAGGAAAGAAAATCCGGAATCTATGTTTTACGTTCGAGGATGTCATGAAAACTTATGAAAATTGGCAAAATTCGGGGCAAGAAACAAATGTACTCATGGGAGAGGTAGAAGCATGGACGGAAGTGAAATATTCAGAACATTGGTACGACGTTTGTTGTAAAAATTGGTGTCAAAGACTCAATAAAGGGTTCTGTCCTGGTGTACCGGTTCACAAGGGAATTACCGTTGTTCTTTCTTTGTTTAGGAGTTATCGGTTAGCTATTGTGTATTGTTTGGTCTTTTGTATTGGCTCTTGTGAACCGGTACACGAGGAAAGAACCCAATAAAGACATATTGAACTGAATGTGTTTATCAAATACTATAGAACGAAATACAATAGGCTTAGCATAAATGATTCGCCGTGTTTATCATGTCTACTCGTGTCGGTTGAAGTGTAAAACATACATGCGACACGATATCGTAAATACATTCCACAAAAAATTCAAAAGTATTCAAAAGAGTTCGCGATTTGGAGTAATGTCTTGTAAGAAAAACATTACAAAAGAAGTGGCTGTATTGCCACGCCAGAAAATTAAACAGTGTAGACGCGTGCTGAAAAAAATTATAAAGAAAATGAATAAAAGCGAATATCGCGCCATCCGCTACTAAAAGCACTACCTAATCAGTCTACAAAAGATCAATAGGGATTATCGGCGGGGTTGGTACATGCGTAATTACATATGGATCGATTGTGTAGAAGTAAGAGTAAAGGGATATGTAGAGGATAAGGCGGCGATATGATAAACGCATGCAAAGAATCGGGTAATATGGAAAAAAAAATATTCCATAAGCCTCGAGGCGTGTAAACTATTTAAGCAATAGCGAAAAACAGGCCTGAAAAAAATCAGGCCCGTACAGGCTTAAATAGCGCTATCTACTGCGAGGATCGTGCATCATACGTCATCTCATACCGCAGTTCAAAATATATGAAATTCATATATTTCATTGTATCTGATTTATCACTTTCACGGGTTTATTACGAATCAACTTAACGGCCTGCTCCCAGTTGGCTTGTTAGCTCAATTGGTAGAGCGCTGCACTAGTATCGCAGAGGTCAGTGGTTCGAATCCCGTACAGGCCTGATTTTTTTCAGGCCTGTTTTTCGCTATTGCTTAAAAAGCGCTATCTACTGCGAGGATCGTGCATCATACGTGAATAATCAATGTTGATAAATTATATACCGTTATTCACTTATTACTGGCGCGTGTGTTGTTATTGTTAAATTATATGTCGTGATTCACTTTATCAACTGGTGCACATAGTCAATGTTGTTGTTGTTGTTAAATTATAAGGGTAAAAGGACATTGGAAGAGTATGGCAACGATGGTATTTCGGATGCAGAAATGGTCGATATGGGAAGCATGTACGATACCCCTGCTTCAGAAGTATCGGACGGAGAGATGGTTGAATTGGGAGAAGAATTGGAAAGAGAGTCATCGCCCTTATTGAGTTCGACTTTCAACCGGTTGGACATCCAAAGAAAGCCCTCAGCATCGTACAAAAACAACGCGGAGTGGCAAAGAAAAAACAACTCCGCCCCGCTCCTAAAAACGACAACATTGGGGAGGAGATTACTCGTGGCGTGGCTGACATGGCGCGTCGCGTGATTGAAAAATCTAAATCTCCGCAAGGAAAAGAATTGAAAGACAACGACAGGGTCATGTTTAATTTCTCCACCAAGAAGTTTAGCCATCCTCTGCAGTCAGCTAAATTCACCGTGGCCGGAATCGCCAATGACCCCACGCGATTTGAGGCATACATGCAGACGTTGGCTAATCAACTCAATTCCAACGAGAGTTTTGACGCCGACGACGAGTTTCAAGTCGACATGACTATCATTACCGAACCCGACGCCGGCAGAAGAACCAACCTCTCCATCTTGGGGAAATTAAACATGACCACCGTCCTTCGCCGAAAACAGTGCGTCCTACCCATCAAGAATGACCAAGACAACTTCTGTCTGGCTAGATCCATCTGTCTCACCAAAGCCCATCTACACAAGGATGAGGATAGAGAGAGCCTAAATTATTACAAGAACCTTAAAAAGTACCCCATCGCCTTAACCCGTTGCGCCAAATACCTCCACCGTGAAGCTGGTGTCCACGAAGGTGCCTGTGGTCGAGAGGAATTGAAGAAATTCCAAGAGTACCTGGCCCCCGACTACAGGTTGAAAGTCATGAGCGTCAGATACCCATATTGTATCACCTTCGAGGGCCCCAGCTCAGCACCTTTAGTTCTTCGTCTTCTGTTTCAATCAGACCCGGAGGGAGGAAATGGTCATTACCACGGTTGTACATCGTATTCCGCATTCCTCGACAGGAGCTATTTTTGCGACGATTGCAACCGTGGGTTTAATACCGACGAATTCAGTCACCATCCCTGCGAAGGAAGGAGATGTAAAGCTTGCAAGACCATCGAGTGTGGCCCTAAATCGCATCACCCTTGACTACTCTGCAACCACTGTAATCGCCATTTCTACGACAATTCCTGCATGTCACCCCATCGTAGCCAGGGTTTTTGCGCTTCGTGGATTCGATACGGGATTTGCTACAAAGAATTCAAACCCGACAAGAAAGAGTCACATCGATGTTACTGGAGTGAATGCGGGAATTGTAAAGAAGTCGTGGACCTCCGCACCCACAAATATTTTATCCAGCCCGTCCCAAAAAGTGAAGATAAACCCAAGAAAAAATCGAAAAGTACACTAAAACGCCAAAGAAAAAATAATCCAAACGCCTCAGAATACTTCGAGCCTCCAATAAAAGTGTGGGCTTACTTTGAAGCCATGCTGGACGAAGACGGTACGCATATCCCCATCCTCATCGTGGCCAAAACTTCAGAAAGTGACGAAGTATTTGAGTTTTATGGCCCCGAATGTACCGGTGACTTTCTAGCCCTCCTAGATGAATTGTCGTACGGTCCTCCCGACAACATCAGAAATTGGGATGACTTCAGGGAAGTCATCGGTATGTTCCATAGTTTAAAGGGATATGATGCCGTCTTCCTACAGGAACAGATGGTCAATGAAAATCACCGCTTCGAATTCCTCATCCCCAACGGAACCAAGAACCTGTGCATGCAGGTGGGAAAGATCATCTTCAAAGACAGTATGTGTTTCCTTCTCATGGCCTTGGCTTCGTTTTCCAGTACTTTTGGTATCCCCGAGTTAAAGAAAGGTTTCTTCCCCCACAAGTTCCACACCCCCGACAGCCAAAACTACATTGGTCCACTCCCTGCAGCCGAATATTATGACCCCGAGGAGATGTCTGAAAAAAAGAAAAAAGAATTTGAGGCGTGGTACGCAGAGGGGAGACGCAAGAACCTCCCGTTCGACCTCAAAAAAGAATTAATTGCCTACTGCCGCTCTGACGTAGCATTGCTGAAAGCTGGCTGTCTTAAATTCATTGATCAAATTTGACCAAATTTGACCCTATGGAGAAATGTGTGACGATCGCCCAGGCCTGCAACAGGTAACAAAAATTTCAAAAACATTCATATATATAATATGAATGTTAATATTAAAAATATGGTATTCTTTTTAGGTACTGGCGAAAATGCGTCATGGTCCCTGATTCCATCGCCATCGAGCCGGAGAACGGATGAGAAGGAGCCACACCCAATCATTCCCACGTGGCCTTGGAATGGATGATGTGGACCAAGAGGAATCTGGGGACGAGGATTCAACATGCGCGCCAGGGCGGAGAATTCAGCATCCACCATGGATCTCGTGTGTATAATATAGACGGATACGTTGCAGAAACGCGTACCGTCTACGAGTTCCATGGCTGCTTATTCCACGGATGCCGCGACTGTTTTCCCTAACGAAACCAGATCCCATTCTCGTCCACCGGGTTAACTGTGGAAGCACGCCGGCGTCAGACGACACGGAAAACTGCCACATTGCAAAGGTTGGGGTATACCGTCGTTGAAATGTGGCAGTGCCAGTGGGAAAAACAGAAGAAATCCGACCCAGATCTCCGCAACTTCGTCCAGTCACTCACCATCACCACACCCCTTCAACCGCGTGAAGCTTTCTTTGGTGGGAGAACTGGTGCGACCACGCTCTACCACCGTATCGATCCCACCCAAGGAGAGCAGATCCGGTACGTGGACGTGACATCCTAATATCCCTGGGTGAACAAATATGCAGAGTACCCCATCGGCCACCCAACCATCTACTTGGTACCCAACAACCAAGACCCCTTCGCCTACTATGGCCTCATGAAAGTCTCTATTCTCCCGCCTACCCATCTGTTTAACCCCGTCCTTCCTCATCGTCAAAAAATTGGATCTGCCACCAAACTCACTTTCCCTCTCTGCCGTTCCTGCTTGCAAGAAGAATCTGTGAAACCCATGGGAGAAAGAAATTATGTGTGTCCCCACACGGATTAAGAACGGATGCTCACGGGAACGTGGTGTACCCCCGAAGTCCACAAAGCCATAGAAATGGGGTACCAACTCGTCAAGATTCATGAGGTGTGGCATTTTGAGCATAGACAACGTGGACTCTTTGCTCCTTACGTCAACACTTGGTTAAAAATTAAACACGAAAGTAGCGGTTACCCCGCCTGGTGCCAGACGGAGGAGCAAAAAGCCCACTACGTCCAACAGTACAAGCAGCGTGAGGGAATCGAATTGAATCCAGCCATGATCACCAAAAACCCTGGAAGGAAAGCCACAGCCAAACTGATGCTCAATTCCTTCTGGGGCAAGTTTGGCCGAAATTGTAATAAGTCCAAGGTCCATCAGATATCCCACCCAGCAGCACTATTCAATCTCCTCGACGACCCCTTGCAACAGATCCAAGAGGTTCGTATCCTTTCTCTAGAGTTGGTAGAGGTAGTAGCGAAACGCGACGACCAAGACCCAGAGAAAGGCCGTGCTACCAATGTATTCATCGCTGCGTTTACCACCTGTCAGGCCCGCTTAAAGTTGTACGAGTCCTTGGAAATTTTACAAGATCGCGTGCTCTACTACGAAACCGATTCGGTAGTGTACAAATGGAAACTGGGAGAGTCAGAAATTGCCTTGGGGGATTATTTGGGGGATATGACAAACGAGCTAGAGGAGGGAGACTTCATTACAGAGTTCATTTTAACGGGGGCCAAGAATTGTGGCTATGTTACGGCCAAAGGAAAGTCCTGCGTGAAAGTGAAAGGTTTCCCACTAAACGCGCGTTGGATGGCCCAGTTGAATTGCAAGGTGATGAAACAGAACATCCTGGATGAAATTCAACATCCCTTGGACGAGGCAAGAAAGACAGAGATTATCAATCCTGTACATTTTGTACGGGATCCGGTAAAAAAGAAAATAAGAACAGAGACTCAAATAAAGGCATATAGGTTAGTTTTTGACAAGAGGGTCTTGGAAAATGGTACATTTACATCGTTACCCTATGGATACGATAGATTTAATGAGGAAGATATAGAACTAGTCGATTTTTCAGCATTTTAAACAGTGGTTTTTTTATTTATTTATTTTTTTCCAATAAACAAGACATTGTTTTTTAACAGTGCTTTTTCAATTCCCAAGACAGTGTTTTTACATTTTCTTTATTTAACCCTTCTAAAATGTAAAGTCACGATGCTTGCTCCGTCTTTAGTAAATTGCGCTAAATTATTATTTTCCGATTCGCTGAGTTGCGTTTCCACCTCGTCGATGTGTTGATTTCGCAAAGCGATGTAATGAACGTGTTTCGGTTCGTAGTAATAACTCCCTTTCAATAGGGGTTGATACTGAAACGTGCGCAACAGATCGGTGGTCTGATCACCCATGATCACTGGGGCACACAGGGAGGAGTAGAGATAAAGCGCGCGAGGGGCCACACCGTTTTTATAAATGCATTCTTTAAGATGGATGAATGAAAAGTTATATTCACTAAGATAAAACACGATAGAATCGAGTTCAATTCCGTCTTTTCCGGTGAATGTTCTCTTAAATAATCCATATCTAAAGACATTATAATTTGAGTCTGAACGAGTGTTTGAAAACTCCGTCCCGCGCTTTTGTGCAACCAGATTCTTCCCAGGTTTTTGCACCGGTTTTCCTTTCTAATTGCCACTTCGTGTCCATCCAAATAGTTTACACATGTCTTTACGTATTTCAAACGTCACATAAATCATAAAATCTAGTAGCGACTGAAATGTACTTGCGTCTACTTTTTCAGATGATACAATCCTAGAGCCAGTTTCCTCGTTGAAAAACATATCAAAGTGTAGCTGTTCTTTCCCAGGTAATGATACTAACGAATAATCATCCGTCAAATTATCTAAAAATAGTTCGTGTTCTCTATCAAACATCATTTTCACGAAATCAAAGACCGTTTCCATGCGTGTATCTTTAGATATCTCCAAAAGTCACATCCGTTGTAATGTATACTTGTTGCCTTGATGACTTTTTGTTAACATGGCGTCTTCAGATGAAGATTTTTACTGCAAACTGCCACACGGATTGCCCGGTGAAATCGTTACAATGGTTTTGTACACTTCGTTTACTATCCTCGGATCGTCAGGAAACATGTTCGTGGTTCTTGCCATTCACCGGACTCTAGCTTTGAGCATAGTTAATTGAGGAACGTGAGCGGAATCTTTATAGCGAATGTGCCAGTAGCTTATCTGATGGTGACAGCAGTAGTAATGCATTTACTCGTGTATATCCACATTCAGGGTTTTTGGACAAGTGCATTTACCTTACTCCGGTTTTTGCTGCCTGGATAATAGCACTTTTCTCTGCCACTTCCTCGCTACTGACGCTAGCTGCTCTCAGTGCGAATCGCAGCTTTGCCATCTGTCGTCTGATGAGACACAAAACTATTGTAACTAAAACAAAGGCCAAGATAATCATTGCAATAATATGGATAGGATCTTTGACCCTTCCTTTTTAGAAACCTTCTACCATGGATCGGCTCTCGCAAAGTATCTTCAAACCATTGGTTTAGGGTGCTGCTATTCCATCATACTCGTGGGCGGTATTTTTACAATCAAGCATGTGCGTGCGAATTCACAACAAATTGTATCACTACGCTTGGATCAAGGAACTTTTCGCCACACTGCAGATTTGAACCACAGGAACAAACAAGTCGCTAAGACAATTGCACTCGTTGTATTCGTCTTTCGATGCCGATCGCGTATCTCACAGGTATTGAGATCAATGAAGCCAGGAACGTCAGAGACTATTTCTGGCTCGCTACAGTGGGACTTTAACTCAATCGTAAACCCATTGATTTACTTCTATCGGCAGCCAACTACCGTAAAGCGCTCGAATCTTTACTTGGATGTAAACAAGGCGCGTCTAACGTTGTCGCGCCATTGCAAAAACACAGTACAACCCAAAGGACTAAGTAAGCACTTGAACGAAATAGAAATTATTCAATGGAAAGTGCGCACGAACGTATTTTATCCACGAGTTGCGATGTACTGGTACCCAAAAAGGAAAAGGAAAAAAAACTAATGGATGTGTGCGGCGAGCAAGCTGTTTATTTCGTACATAGTGAGATTTTTTCTTACTGACTGACACATTTCAAAGATTGTAAGCGAACGACTGTAAAAATACATCGTTCGTCCAATCAGAGACATGAACGATAGTATTTCACAGTGCAAATCGCAATATATATAACGGCGCCTGTTTGAACCCTCCAACCTCTAAGATCGTCTTCGCAATTCTCTCCCCTGGCTGCAATACATGTTGTTGTAAATATTTCAGAAAGTGAGAGTTGCCTTGAGGTAACACCTCCCTAGAAAAGACTAAGTTTTGGGACTCTCATTACTTTTTTGCGAGAGATTTTGAAATTGTTTAGAGAAGTTACGAGTTATTTTCTCGAGAGGAAAAGCTTTCAGAACCAGTTATCTGAGAAGACTTATCAATTTCTAACTGGCGACTAATTTCTAAAGTTCAACTGCTAATACGAACTGAATCAATTTTTGACAGCTACCTAAAAACTCGATGACAATACAGTTGAACTTCCCTTTGCGACCTCCTCTCGTTAGTGACAACTTTTTCAAAATATCGAAAGTTTCCAAGTCAATTTACTGTGAATGGAATCTCTCGTAAGCGACCACCTTTCGAAAGCGACAACCTCTCATAAGCGACACTAAGTGGCCACTTTTAGAGATGCCTGGTAGCAATTTTCAATTGTTTTTAACCTCCCGTAGGCGGCCACATGACAGAAAATCGGCTCTATCTCTAATGAACGGCAGCTGAAAACTGTTTCAATAGACGTCGCAAAAGTGGAGCCACCGGAGGTGTTTCCTGAAATAGCTTTACCGCGTGAATTTTTACCTGTATTCCGTTCCCAAAAAAATTCGGACAGCATTACTTGGAATAACAAATGAGCCAAGTTTCTTTCGCGTAAATTGTCCCAAACGCGCTATATTAAAATATTTATAAGATACAAAATAATCACCATAGATCCTAAGTTTTTCCATATTAAGAGTAGTAATAAGAGTAGTAATAATAATAATAATAATAATAATAATAATAATAATAATATAATAATAATAGCCTGCAGAAGATTATATTAAATTATTTTAAAGGCAGCGTTTGGGCGTCTGTAAGACACCAAGAGGAACCAGCCAACCACAGCAGCTGGCGATGTCAACAAGAAAGGGGTAAAACTGGAAAAGTGAAATGACCTCGGTTTAGAGATAAGTCTTGGTTGTTGTCCACGAAACATCAATGTGAACTAGCGTAGTTTCATATTTAAAACGGAAGCACGAACCGCAAATTTTCCATGTTTCGATATTTTACTCTATTAGACTCAATGTTGCCTTTACAAGTCCAACTAAAGAGAGTTTTCACCTCTATGTTAAGCATTCGAACATCTACACTATTCTTACATCGTATATTCTTAGGGTAATTATTGGCTGACTTTTTAATCAGTACTTTCGTTTGCATTTTTAAAAATGCTGAGATGAAATTATTAGCTCAGTATAATTTGCAGGCTATTAAAATAGCAGATGATTAATTTGCGTGTGCCAGAGGGAAAACAAATTTGTAAAACTTCGTGTAAGTGTCTTGTAAGCAGATGTTTCGAACACAACATGGCAACTTCAGATGAATAATCACACTGCAAACTGCCCCACGGATTGCCTGGTGAAATCGTGGCAATGGTTTTGTACACTTCGCTTACCATCGTCGGATCGTCGGGGAAACATGTTCGTGATTCTTGCTATCAACCGGACACTAACTTTGAGGAACGTGTGTGGAATCTTGATAGCAAATGTCGCAGTAGCTGATCTGTTGGTGACAGCAGTAGTAATGCCTCTTATAGTCTATGTCCTAATAAAGGGATTTTTGGATAAATGCATATACCATACTCCACTTTTTTTGCATGGATAATATGACTTTTCTCTGCTAGTTCCTCGCTACAAGATCCATTTCTGGTTCGGTACACTGGGTCTCGCTAACTCAGCAGTAAAGCCGTGGATTTTTTTTTTATCGTCAGCCAAACGACCGCATAGCGCTCAAATCTTTGTTCGCATGCAAGAGAAGTGCGTCTAACTAGCTTCCATACATATTTTTGCAAATTTTAAATTCAGATAATTCAGTTTTGCAAATTTTCATTCCTTCTTTCCACGCACCCTCAGGATATGGAACAAACCTCTGAAAGATATTGTTGAAAGCATCTCTTTAGAGACTTTTAAAACTAAGATTTTCAAGTATTTTAATGAGATACTTTAAACTGGTAGATATTATTTCTATTGTTGTTATTTTATACTTTTTGTATTTTTAACGTTGGTGTGATGTCTAACGACTTTACCGACGTATTAAAAGGTAGATGTAGATGTAGGGGTAACACCTGCTAAGAAATGTTACGTTTGAGGACCCCCATCAACTTTTTACGGGAAATTAATTTGAAAGTGTTAGGAGAAGTTGGAGGTTTTCTTCTTCAGACGTGACGATTGTCGAAGCGGTTATTGTTGGCTCAAATCAATTTTCCATTGAGCCGTCGAAAGTAATGCGGGATCGCATTGGTATTGCTTTATGTGAAAGTCATTGCTATTGTCTAATAAACATTTTACGTTAAGAACGGAAACAGCAAAGCAAAATTTTTCTCGCCTCTCTGCAGAATTGAACCAGAGGAACAAACAAGTCGCCAGGACGATTGTACTAGTCGTGCTCTTCCCACAGGTATTGAGATTGATGCAGACAGGAGACTTAAGATCGTTTTCGCCTTCTCTAGCTGCGGTACACCTCGTTGTACTGGAGTACAGAGAATTGAGAGTTACATTGGGGTAACATTGCTAAACTGATAAGTTTGAGGACTTCCCTCACCTTTCTGCGGGACTGATAGCATTTCGAAAATTTTAGGAATAGTTAAAAGTTATTCATTTTATAGAAGCAGTTTCATGAGAAGACTACGAACCAAGATTCCTAATTCCTAAATCTTAATGAAAAATATGGATTAACTTTTGAAAGCTACGTGACAACTTCGCTATCACAAATATAATGAAATAGAGTCATTGTGAAGTCTTAATAGTGTAAAGCCTTCTTCTTAGTTGCTTTAATGTGTAATTTAGGCTTTTGTTGCAATGACTACTTTCGCCTCAAGAGATACCGGTAAATAAAAACAATTTGCTTTAACTGTCAAATTTGCCATTCAAACTTCTGACAGTGAGATAAATTCTAAACCATACATGGTTGTATTCGTTAATAATTTTTCAGGATTCTCAACATTAAAAGGCATGCCAGTCTGCATAACAAAGACTTGGCCCAAGTAAGTGCGCTAGAGTTGCGTACGACGACACGCATGGAAATCAGGCCTGGTATTCGCTATGTAGAAAGCCAGCAACGCTAAACATAAAACGTCTTCCTTTATTAACGGAAATCGTCCGGAATGCCGTAATTTTTTACTTTTTGCACCAATTAAATCAGTCATTTAGAGCAACATCCGAGTCCATGTAAAAGAGCGACTAACGTATCATGATCACTCACACAAAACTGACCGATCCAGCCACAAGAAACGAACAGGAAGCACCACCTTAAAACGTTGTCATATTTACTTCCTTTCGTCTTAAGGTATAATTGAATTGATTTTGGAGTCAATGTACTTTCCTGTTAATATGATTAGTTAATTTTAAGAGAGTCCGCAAACAGTATTTCCATTCCGAGAGTAGAATATTCTCTAAAACCTGATTATACACCTGTGCTAATGGTAGCAAAATTGGCCAAAGTGACGATAAAAACCTGAAATTTGAGCATTCTTATCTACTGTAAAGTAGTTTCGTGAATAATTTAACAAAACTAAAATATTTCAGTTTTGTTGAATCGATGCCTAAAGTACCTGTTACAGTTCCAAATTTTTCTATAAAAGTCTTACTTTTTCTTCGTCTCTGGCACTGATTCAACAAAACTAAATTAAAGGTATTTCAGTTTTTTTAATGAATGCCTTCATTTTCTGTCAGCTATGTCTTTGGCATTCAATTAATACGTAGCCATTTTCTTTCGTTGTTTTCTTTAGACGGGCACACAGTTCATTGTCGAATTTTACATAATTAATGATGGGATCATGACCCGCGCTTAAGCTAATACGAGGAGAAGTCTTGATACCTACATCCATACCTAAAACCTGAGGTGATCCTCGGAGATACAAGGTTCAAAGAAATAAGGCAAGTTTCACTGGAAATAATGGCAGAAGTAAACCTTTCTGATGTTGCTGGAGAACAAGGAGAAACATATGCACAACAGCTATGCGTGGCAAGAAGGACAGATGAAATACACAACCAAATAATCACTCTCTCATCAATCAACATTTTTCTGTCCATCACTGCATTTCTTGGCAACACCCTGATCCTAGTCGCCCTTCATAGGGAGTCTTCCCTTCATCCACCATCCAAACTTATGTATCGCTGCCTGGCAACAACTGATCTCTGTGTTGGTATAATTTTAGAGCCTGTCGCCGTTATCTATTGGTTGTCCTTGCTTCAAGAAGATTGGAATCTTTGTATCTATGCGGTAACTGTTTATTTCATAACAGCCTATACCCTGTCAGCAGTCTCTCTCTTCACGATAACCACAATTAGTGTGGACAGACTTCTCGCCCTGATTTTGGGGCTGAGATACAAACAAGTTGTGACTTTGAAGCGAACCTATTTGCTTCTTATCATCTTTTGGATGGTTGGGATCTCTGCGGGGGCATCGCACTTTATGAATCGCCGTATAGCTGCCTGGTGTAGCTTTATTGTTGTACCAATTTGTCTGATAACAGCTTCGTTCTCGTACTTAAAAATTTTCCATCGTCTCCACCACGGCCAAAGGTCTGTTCCATCACAGGAACAGCCGAGCCAACCAGCTCCACTGAACCTGGCGCGATACAGAAAGGCAGTGTACAGTGCACTGTGGGTGCAGTTAGCAATGTTCATTTGTTATCTACCATACATCATAGTCGTAGCAGTCCTGGATAGAGGAAGGCAGCCATCTAACTCTGAATTTGTTGTATTTGGATGTGCTGAGACCTTAGTATTCTTAAACTCTTCTTTGAACATATTTCTTTATTGTTGGAAGATTAGAGAAGTGAGGCAAGCAGTAAAGGAGTCTATTAGACAAGCACTTTGCTGTCCATGGAATGGAATGGATCTTTTGGGCAAGTTCGGACAGTGCTACCGTTAAAAGCAAGAGAAAAAGCTGTAAATTGTTCTAAGAATATACTTGTGTTCAGAGCAAAACGTGTAAAATCCTTGTATACGTACAAGACGTATCACCCGAAAGGGTCCTGCTGTATTCGGTGAAACAACCATGTAAATGCAAATTTAGAAAAACCTATGAGAGAGGTTGTGCATAAGAAATAACTCTGTTAATTGTCGCTTTTTTGTTTCTCTGATTGAAACTAGTGAAAGGGTCTTTTTTAAGAGACCTATTTACAGATCTTCCCTATTGCCGAAAAAAACGGGATTAAGTTCCTTTTGAAGTTTCCTGATTTTTTTTTCTTTTTTTTCTTTTTTGCGATCTCCTTTCTTATACTAGTTTTCTTAAGTAATTGGTTTTTCCGTTGATACACTTAATACGTTACACTAGAGACGCAGGATATTTCAAAATCAACTGGTATGAGACAATCATTTAATAAACAGGAAGAATTACATGGAGGAAAACATTCATGGGATAAGTAAACATAGGAATATTTTTCAATAATCTGTTATTTATGCTTGAGTTTCGTTAAAAAAAAACTTCACGCTCTTTCAATATGAAGATTATTCGGCCCAAATGTTTACCTCAAAAAGCTTTTTGTTTTGATATACAGGAAGATGTAAGGTGAAATAAATGTATCTCATTAGACGTTTTGTTGTGTAGTATCGCTGAGTATTTTTACGAGTTGAGCCGTGTTTTGACGAACCCTTAGGGCGAGTCAAAATACAAATAACGAATGAAAATACATATATCTTATTAGACGTTTTGTTATGTAGTATCGCTGAGTATTTTTACGAGTTGTGTCGTATTTTGACGAGCCAATAGGGCGAGTCAAAATACAAATAACGAGTAAAAATACTCGGCGATACTACACAACAAAACGTCTAGTAAGTTATTTATTATTCAACACGCCAAACTGTTGTTTCTGCGGGCCAATTTCGCGGATATTTTACGGGAGTGCGTGACAGAAGTATGCGAAGCGGAACGGAATTGGCGCGTTGTTGTGTTGCTGTTTCTATTTTCTTCATTAAATGAACAAATTTTCTGGTCGTCAAGCTGTTTTTCTTCGTTCGATTCATCAAATGAACTTGGATCTATATTTGCCAGCCACTCTGACTCTTCGTCGTCGGAAATATGATTGAAATTGTCCGCCACTTTTTTTTTTCCGTAACTACAATCCAATTCTTCGCTAGCGCGATGCGAGAAAACCAGTTTAACCGGTACTACAATAGACGAGTACAAATACCGCGTGATATTTGTGCTCGTCTATGGCGTTATTCGTACTCGTCTAGGTGGAGTTGGATAATAATCAGCGATACTACGCACCAAAACGTCTAATAAGTTATTTATTATCCAATACGCCAAATTTTTATTTCAGTGCGGGCGAATCTTGCGGATATTTATTTTCGGGGGAGTGCGTCACAGAAGTATGCGAAGCGGACGGAATTGGCGCGTTGTCGTGTTGCTGCTTTTATTTTCTTCAATAGATGACGAAATTTCATTGTCATCTAACTGCTTTTCTTCGTTCGATTTATCCAATAAACGTGGATCAATATTCACCAGCCATTCCGACTCTTTGTCGTCAGAAAAATGATTTAAATTGTGCGCCATTTTTTTTTTTGTAACTTCAATCCAATTCGTCCCGTGCGTGATGCGAGAAAATCAGTCTCGCCGGTTCTCCGGGGTACAAATTCCTCCTTCCCCCTTATTCCTCCTTCCCCCTTATTCCTCCTTCCCCCTTATTCCTCCTTCCCCCTTATTCCTCCTTCCCCCTTATTCCTCCTTCCCCCTTATTCCTCCTTCCCCCTTATTCCTCCTTCCCCCTTATTCCTCCTTCCCCCTTATCGCCGATTCACGTTAACTGAAGTGTCTATAACTAAATGCTCAGTATTAGGATAATTTGGTCGATGTAGAGGCATCTTGAGAACTTCACAATATGCATCGTTTAAAACTCCCAATTTTTTTCCTTTGGCATTCACCCAACAAAACTGAAAATTTTCAGTTTACTTGCGTGAGAAACATTTATCATCGGAGATACGTTATTCCTGTCAATACCGTAAGAAACCCTTCTTCGAAAGCAGAGAGCGTGCAATAAATGTCCAAATTGCCTTTTTACATGAATTGCCTTACTCCATGGAGAACGGAATCTTTGTTTCTATTGTTACGGACAGTGACCGTAAAAATTAGTTTTTCGAAATTACTAGAACACTGAGAGAGAGCTCGTGTTGAAGATTGTTCATTATAAGGAGATTTGGAGTCAACTGTGAGATTGTGTCAGCGGTGAGCTAAGTTTAAGTCTGTAGTGAGCTTACGCAAGTTTATTAAGGAGAAATACTTTCTTGCCTTTAGGAGTCGCCCCTTAGTAAGAATATTGCATGTTTCATAATGATATAGTTGGGTTTTTAACAGCCTAGCGTTCCTCTTGTCGGTTAATTTCTACCTAAACACCATGTGTTGCGAATTATGCAGCAGGATTTATTCTGTCGTCAGTCTCTGTCTTCACGATGACTACGATAAGTGTGGACAGACTTCACGCGTTGTTGCTAGGGCTCAGATACGGAAAAGTTGTAATTTTTTGGCAAACATATATATTCTTTTTATCAGCGTCTTTGTAAGTCTCCGTATTGCCATCTGGTTTAGCCAAAGTCGTGCACGACCAGGTCTGATATCAGCATTACACTCTTGCTTTATAATTTTCCTTCGTGTTCATAATGTCCAAAGTCAAGCGCAAGTGCATGTTCTGCAAAATCTTCTACAAGCCGAGCCAACCAGCTCCACAGAACATGGCGCAATACAGAAAGGATGAAACTGAAGTTAATTTGGAGATAGATCGGTTTGATCATGATTGGAACCAATCGAAACAAGATAACTCTTTTTTGGAGATACAATAACAACACTGACAACGAGATAAAGACATGTGGAGATCTTTTAAAAATCGTTGTTTAGGTCTCCTCTAATAATTAATAATATAATTTATTAATTTACAGTGCGCTTTTTAACATGTAATGATCAAAAGCGCATAAATTCTCCTATTTAGTTGTTCTTCTTGATGAATTTGATCGGCCTTCGGTATCCTTGGACTCCAGATAAAACCGCAGATAAAATGATCAAAAAATAAGTAAACAATAGCCTCCATTTGGGGCGAAATTATATAAAAGTTATTCACCAGCTGGGAAGTCCGTATTGGGAAAAACTGTGCGGTACACAAGAAAGAGAGCAAATTTTTTCTAAATACGGACCAACCTAGGCTGGTTAATAAGATTTTTAGTTTTTTCTTACACTTAATGTAATGCTTGCCAAAAGAACCCGAATGACTCAGGGCTACTACTGTACGAGTTTCATTATTGGAAGATCCCCCAGAAACTGCACAATTTAAAGAGAGAGGGGCGTCATCGACGCGTATTAGTTTATGTAATGGTAAAGGTAGCTTAAAGGCTTCTAGGTAAGCTTTAAGACATTTTTAATAAGTGTCTGTATTGAAAATCAAAAGTGGCTTAGAAATCTTTAACAAGGTGACGGAAAGAGGTTGACATGAAGTGTCATCAATCTCGTGCCTTCCATTTTACTCTCAAATTACTTTTTGCTTTATATCTCCTGAGCTAAAAAGATACCTTGAGCCTGGCTGGCCATGTAATTGTACAAATTACCTTTAAAAATCTGGCAATCGGTAAAATCGTCCTTTTGAATGAGGCATACCTCGACATCCATGTCAGCACCTTCATTACCAAGCTCTGAAATTGCTCTCCATTTTTTCTTTCACTTCTTCTACAGTGCCATTTTAGCATCAAGGAATCCTTTCACAAGACATGTATGCGCTTCCGCCTTGTTGAAAATTTTTGGCGGCTATTTTGACCTGCCGGTGGACGTTTAGTTACCGTGGGCTGGCCTGTTATTAAGCTAACAACGGCAACAACAGCACAGAACAAGGCGTTGCACTCTTTACAATTTTTCTCACTCGAAGTAATGGAATTGGACATATATCCTTTACCCTTTTTGCCGGCTTCCGAGCGACAAATTTAAATAATAAAGACTCGCCATATGTTGATTAAAAAAAAAAAACAGACGAGTTGAGGAGGCCCGAATAATGGCAGAAGAGAAACTATCTGATGATGCCGGAAAACAGCGTGAATATTTTGCAAAAATACGATGCAGGGTAAGATGGGCAAATGAAATACACAACCAAACAGTATTTCTTATAACGATCAACATTTTCCCGTCTTTTACTGCATTTTTTGGCAATTCTCTCATCCTAGTCGCCCTTCTTAAAGTGCCCCTGAGATCAAAATTTTCGTACATCATTTTTTTCCATTTTCGTGTTCAGTGTGTCTCCTTCACCTACTCTGCCAGATTTCAGTTTAGACCGAGCACCAGAAATATCTTTTTTCGGGCCGTTAAATTCACGATTTCGCGTCCGCCATTACTTGATCATGTTCCGGAAGTTGATCGCAGGACTCAGAGGAAGTGACGTCAAAGGCTCAACGCGAAAATCTCACATGGCAAAATGTCAAGCAAACATAACAGAGTACTTTACTCTATTGTTACAAAAACTAAACAAAAATGACTGGGCATCGATGCGTAATTCAAAGCTGAAGTAATCGTGCAGACCATGCTGTAGGTATTTCTCTGCATTGGAACCTTGCAAATAGATCAGAGCGGGCAAAACGGATGCGATTTGTGCGACCTCGCCGAGTAAACTTCAATCCTACAGAAATATTTGTGATATACTCCGAACACTTCTCGGAGGACTGTTTCGAGAGATCTGTTTACTTCGAAGGATCTAGGCGAAGAATTCTGTCGGGTTCAGTGCCTACCGTTCAAGAAGAGAAGGGACAAGAAAAACCGTCCTCAGTGCGATCTCGACGCCGGAAAGCGAAGTCTACGAACCTGCACGGATTTTGTCACCTTAGCTTTACATATGAGCTGATCAATATCCAACTTTAACAACTCTCTCGCAGAATACCTTACACAAAGGAAAGTACTCGGTGAACATTGTAAATAAGAATGATTAAATAGCCGAATTGAGGATTGAGATTTCTGACCTCAAAGAGCTCACTTTATTACAAAAGAGATGAAAAATATAATTGTGTGCTCTGATTCTAAAAAAAAGCTGGCTTTAATATCAGCAAGAGCAGAACAAACAGCTTAAGACACAGAGCGTAAAAACACTTTAAAATGTAGGCTCGCAGCCAAAAAACCGAGAAAATGAAAATTTCTTAAAAAACCTGTCAAACTATCAACCAAAGGAACTCAAATTGATCCCAACGCCCGTGACAAACGAATATAAAATCAGGAAAACTTTTGCGAGAATTATTCTCAAGACGAATGCGCCTCCGTTACACCTTTTACGGACAAAACAAAAAACCACTTCTGTTTCATATCAAACTGACTGCCACCGGTTCAGTCTTCTATCGCCCTTCAGAGCTACTTGGAAAATTGTCATAACGCTACTTGCAGACTGCCATCTACGCCAAAAAATACTTTGAAACGCAATGAGGTCACGGCGCTAAAGAGTTGAAACAAACTCTGCTTTAAACCTCACCGAAGCAACACAACAATAGTCATCATGAATAAGACAGAAAAGACAAAAGAGGCCAAAGTGCAACTCAACAACAGAGTTCACTTCAAACCTCTCAAAGCACAGATAGTAAAAAACACGTAGGAAAGCGTTAATGAGACCAAATGCATCGGGGAAAACACATTGATGGCTTAGAAATGGCTTTCACAAACTCCCAATATCCGCCTTCGGATACACAATTAGCCATTGCCGAAAAATTTTGCTAATTACCCGATCATTTCTTACTAAAAAGGAAAATCCCTGACGACAAGCAAAAATACAGTTCGAAGGCGATAAAGCGATGCGACCACAAAAGCCACATAGGGAGTCTGTGCCGTTCTGTGTTTACACCTTTCTGACAAGTGCACGTGAAAACACGTGGGACACTGTATGCCATTGGGAGTACGCCTGAAACGCTGTTAACAGAGCTTTTGAATCATCCGTGATCGGTGAAAGACCTATTTCTATCCCCACAGAAAGGAACACATCCTTGAAAGAGCAGAAAAACTCTCCAAGTACAACGATCTTGAAATCGAAATCGAGAAAACATGGGGAATGAAAACAACAACCGTCCCAGTGATCATTGGAGCTCTTGGGCTTGTTAAGAAGGGAATATAAACCTACATTGACAAGATCCCAGGAAATATCAGAATAGCAGAGTTATAGAAGACCGTTCTCCTTGGAACTGCCCGTATACTGAGGAGGACTCTACCATCAACTAATCCAGCACACTTATGACTGCCCCAGGCTCATGGATTTGAACTCGGCACCATAACAAGAAAGAGCAAGACTTTAAGGAACTATAATAATAATAATAATAATAATAATAATAATAATAATAATAATAATAATAATGATAGTAAGGTAGGAAACCGCGTGAGAAATTACGGTGTTTGTATGAGAATCAAACGTCGATTAACTTTTGGAAAAAGTCCATTTAAAAGCAATAAGTTACAAGGTAATGAATCTTCTAACAAAATTTGATGGTCTCACCTGCGAGTGACGGACCATTAGAAATAGTGACCTTACGCAATGACGACGTCGCCTAGGTCGACGTCGTAGGTGACTAAAATTATACGTTTGCGCATGCGTGCATAATTTACCTAATTATTTCTCGACGTCGCCAACGCACGCCGTCGCCAAATTGGTGGGTTTGGAGTCGTCGTAGAGGAAAAACATGGCAGCCGAAGGAAAGCTAGGGAAAGACGCTCAAACTGCTAAGAAAAGGTGAGCTTTCTAATCGATGACATAATCCTTTTTGAGTGATTTAAGCGAGCTTTGCAAAAATTGCCGTGATGTCACGATTAGCGTGTATGTATTTACAGGGAAAGTTGAGCAGTTTAAGCTTACCTATTGTTGTTGTTGTTTTTTCATCATTTCTCTTGGTCAGTGACCAGTAAAGAAACAGTACTTGCGAGAGAATCAATGGAACCTTAAGTACTGAGCTTACTATAATATTGGTTTGTTTCATCAACATCTCTTTGTGCTCTTTTTGTAGTGGTGTGATGAAGTGTTCACATAATTTCAGTTTAAGCCACACAGTCACGAGGACTTACATTTTGTATCTTTTGGAACTGCAATTCTGCAACATATTTTTTTATCTGCCACATAAAATTACATCAAAAGTGAAGGATATCAAAATGCAACAACATGATTTCTTGAATAGCTTACAATACTTCAAAAAATTCAGAGAAAATTCAAAATTCAAGCCTAAACTCATTGCCTTTCATTTTGCATATGCATGCTCTGCCTTGCTTCAGTACTAGCATGTCTGGCCATCTGACTAACTTGATTAACTTGGCAAATATATGCCATAAAGGCTGATAGTTTCGAAAGAAACTGTTTGGGGCTGCGTCGGTAGGAGTAACGAAATAGTTTGGATATATCAACAAAGTTGAAGTGGTAAATTGGCCACCGTAACGATTACAAAAGCTGACGTTTCGAGCGTTAGCCCTTCGCAGTGATGACTCTGATTTCCACCACAAATCAGAGTCAATGTGCCAGTTTTTCGATAAACGTGGTTACCCTGTTTCTGTCGTTCAAGCGGGTTACCACCGCACCCAACTTATGATCGACATTCAGCACTACAAACGTCGCATAAGGAAGATTCCGACCGCATTCCATTCACTCTCACGTTTCACCTTCACAACCACTCAGTTAAATCCATCATTCTTAAAAACTTTACATTACCTCAAAACGATCCAGAGACAAGCACTATCTTTTCGCTGCCTCCACTCATTTCATTCAAACGCGACAAAAACATAGGCAATTTTTTGGTCAGAAGTTCTTTTCAGACTAATGACCAACCAGGCACTTTTAAATGCGCTCGTGCACGATGCAAAACGTGTCCTTTCATTCACGACACTGATAAAATATCGGGACCTAAACGATCCAACTCTATTGAATACTCGTCCCCTCTATTAACAGTAAATTAATTATTATTAAAATACTGTGGTCAGAGAGAGAAGTAAATTCGATGTGTCGCCTGAAAACGAAGTGACACGAGCGGCCGCATACATGACACTGTCTCAAGCCGCTGCACAACTAGTCTTCCCACTGCATGGCGAGACGCCCGCGACATTGACGTGAAACTGAGGTGCATCAAGTGCGCACGATGGAGTCAGAAGTGATTGTTCTTTGATTGTGAAATTTAGTGGAGTGAAACTTTTTGAAAGCAGAGCAATCATAACGATGGCGTGTTCGAGCGTGTCCACTGCGGCAAGCAGCGAAGAGGAGAAGAAAGAACAGAGGCTTATTGATGTCATGTTTCTCTGTGACGAGTGGAAGTCTTCGAAGGGTGGATTATCAACTTTCAATCGAGAATTTGCTATTAAATTGGCGGAAACGACAACTGGTAGCATGGAAATCCACTGCTACGTTTCGAAAAGCGACAATCGAGACAGAGAAGATGCAAAACAACATGCTGTGAATTTAATCACCGCTGAGACTGTTCCTGGATCGCTTGATCCCTTGGATTGGTTAAAAGTTCCACCTCCCGAGCTTCAGCATCCGCATGTTGTCATCGGTCACGGCAGAAAACTTGGAACTCCAGCGTGCCACATCGTACGAGCTGTAAAATGTAAATGGATTCAATTTGTCCACGTCTTCTGCGAAGACGTTGGGAAGTTCAAAGATACAACTGCCACGGCTGTTACAGATAGGATAGAAGAGAACGAGGTGAAGCGTAAGATGGAAATTGAGTTGTGTAAAGCAGCGGATGCAGTTGTTGCTGTTGGCTGCCGTTTGCAACAGAAGTACAGCAGAAGTCTACCAAAGGTGGAAGTGAAAATCATAACCCCTGGAATTGTGGAAAAGTTTTGCAACGAATCGATAGAATCAGGAGATCATACTGTGTATTATCAAGGTCGTTGAAAGCCTTAAAGAACCAGAAGAATTTCAATGTCTTCATGTTTGGCCGAGCAACCTACAAGTATGAAGACCTTAAATTAAAGGGTTAGGATATAGTCGCAAATGCTATAGGTTCCCTTAGAGGGAAATTTGAGCTAACTTTTGTTGGCTGTCTTCCTGGTGAACACAGAAACGTAGAGTAATGGTTTCTCCAGAAGACATGCATCAAACGCAAGCAGATAACCATTTGTGATTATTGCACTGAACAGGATGAACTGAAAGGAATGTTTCACGAATCAGATCTGGTTGCCATTCCTTCATGCACTGAAGGATTTGGGTTAGTGGCTCTGGAGGCCATCTCTTCTGGTGTTCCTGTTCTTGTTTCTGGCGAATCTGGAGTAGCTGAGGCTTTGCAGGAGGTAGAAGGTGGAAATTCTGTTATTGTAGAATCAGATGATGATGATGTTGAATGGGCACGAAGGATTAGTGAGGTGTCCAGCCAAAGTCCAGATGAGAGAGATACCAAAGCCAGGCAGCTCAGAGAGAACTACAGGAAGGTTTATTCTTGGAGAAAGGAATGTGAGACGTTCAAAGGTCTGGTTGAAAATGTTGTGAAAACTGCAGATGGTGAGCTTGCTTCATTTAATTTTGCTTTTTGTTCAGTGTGCACTATGTGTACATAACTAAATTTTAGATAGAATGCAGTCAACTAGATTGTGGGAGTTATTTCTGCAAATGTTTTGATATGGATAAACCAGCAGTAATAGTCCTTTTTCAGTCACTATACACTTTTTCCCACTTCCTTCTGTCATTGCAGATATAGGTAAACTTTGACACACTAAAAAAACTTTGAGTACAGGTTACTATTCAACTGGAAGATTACTGTGCAATTTCAGGTTTTGGGCAAAGAAACACTGGTTTAGCAGCCCTATAATATTGAGGACCTGTATGCAGACTATCATGCAGTATGTGTGAAGTTTAACTTGATACTAATTGTTTTAAGTGTATTTGAAGTACGATTTTTAACATAGACACTTTGCTCCACATCAGCAGATGGAAAATCAAATGTTAAGGTTGATGTGGAACACGTGAAACTTGCAGATCATGATTCTTCTAGTACGCCTTCAGTTTCCACAATGGAGCCAGCAGGATGTCAGAAGGCATCCACACCTCCAGGCACAAACAGCAGAAAAAGACAATCTGATACAGATTTAGGAGATCTTCAACCACTTAAGGAGAAAATCCTATGCCGAATTGCTATGAATTACCTTGATACTACACCACCACAATCCAGTGAAGAGCATAACAAGTTTATGGAATACTTAAAAAAAATGAGAGTTGTCATCACAGGTGTTTCTGTAGGAAGTTTGGTGATAACAGTTAAGTGTGATTCTCTCAAGAGCTTGGAGGAATTATGGGAAGATTACTCATGCAGCCTTTTGAATAAGATGGTGCAAGATTGTTTTGTGACTGTAAAGATCTTGAAGGAACTGAACCTGACAGAACTGAAGCTAAAAACAACAATGGACACAGAAGAGTACAATGCATGCAAAGTGTACTTTGGGAAGGATGCAATTAGAGGTCAGTAAAAAGAAAGGAACAAGGCTGGGTCCTTTGAAAAAATGTTTTAAAAAGATTGCAAACACAATCCATCAATCTTTCAACACAGTGTAGCGTTGGACACACATGAAGGGAGGGGTGCAGCTTAGGGTTACGGTTAGCTTACCTTAATTTGGAAATAAATTAGAGTAGACTGAAAATTTAAACTAGTAAGATATTTTTTGGAGGAGTTATGAAAGAAGTGTGGCCAGTTTTTGCTTGTGGCGGTTTCGAGTTCATTGTCTGGGATTACAGAGACTAGTTCATCATTAAGGTTTTTCGCTTCGATGAGATATTCTTGTAGATTGTTTAAATAGCCACGAATAATAGCTTTCCGTCCATCTTGCTCAACGGTTAATTCTAATTTCCTCAGAGTGTTAGTTATTCTTCTTTTGATCGCAGCACGTTTGTTTTTTAAACTCATAACTTTCGTACGTACTGTTTGGGTTGTGTTAGTTGAATCCAAAGTGCGTCCGTCATCGCCGATCGCTTCGGTCGAATCCATACCAAATTCCACACCACTTCTTCGATTCGCTCGTTCTATCCGGCTTTTAAGGACCAGCAAATGTTGTTTTTATTCTACCACATTTTCCAAATTGCTAACTCATCGTTACAAATTCAACAGTAACTTAAAACTAAAATGTTTCTTATTGCCGAAACTTTAACTCAAGACCATGTGCTCACATCCGGGGCCTGAAGCTTTTCACTTCGCAATTCGTATAATGACAAATTAATTTGATGGCCTGCTCCCAGTTGGCTTGTTAGCTCAACTGGTAGAGCGCTGCACTAGTATCGCAGAGGTCAGTGGTTCGAATCCCGTACAGGCCTGAAATTTTTTTCAGGTCTGATTTTCACTATTGCTCAAATAGTTCTTTAGTGCGAAGGATCGTGCACATATACGTTTCATAACCGCAGTTCATACATATGTTTCATATGTTTGTTGTTGTTTGATTTATCATCTACGGGTTTCTGTCGAATTAATTTGATGGCCTGCTCCCAGTTGGCTTGTTAGCTCAATTGGTAGAGCGCTGCACTAGTATCGCAGAGGTCAGTGGTTCGAATCCCGTACAGGCCTGAAATTTTTTTCAGGTCTGTTTTTCAAGTAAGACTTGTGTGATATCTACCGTTCGGCATAATTACAGAGATTCTGTCTAAGGGGGACTTAATCCTTCTTAATTTCTTATCAACGATTAGGCAGAGGCTTGATGTACTTAAACTCTTCGTTGATATCATTTCTTAACCGTTGGAAGATTAGTAAAGTGACACAAGCAATAAAGGAAGCAATCAGCAAGCCCTTTCCTGTCCATAGACTCGGTTGTAACTTTTCTGATGGTGTTATCCTATGCAAAGCAGGCTAATAAAAGATGAAGCTGTTAGTAGCTTTAAAGTTGGATTCGTTCGATTATAGCTAATTATGCGCTTTATCAATTGCTAAAACACATTCAAGGGCGATGGAGAGAGGAGAAGAATTTTGGAAGTAAAACCGCCGATCGTTCGATGAATAATATGGATAAATATGCTCAAAATAAATAGTGCATAACGATGTTGTGTTTTCATTGAACGGAGCCGTTGCGTTGCTGTCAAACGACTGAATGAATTTAGACGGATCAAATAACTGAAAAGGGCTGTGCTTAAGAAAACTTTTCTCATCGTTAATAGCCTGGTTGTGTGCACTGATATAATTTTGTTAAAAAAAAGATAAAGTTTTTTTGAGAACTTCGCTACCACAAATATAATGAAATAGAGTCACTGTGAAGTCTTGATAGTGAAGTCTGTGAAGTTTTCTTTTCAGTTGCTTTAATTTGTAATTGAGGTTTTTGTTGTTCTGAAAACTTTCGGCTTAAGAGATACCGGTAAATGAAAACAATTCGCTTTAACTGTTATGAGGTTGACTATTTCAGTTAATTAAAATACACGTCCTCTCCGCAAATCTTAGGAATATTGTGATCGATGAGGAAAAGCCTTCGGTTTAAAACTTCTGCCATTCTCATCGTTTTTTCCCGGGAAAGAAATTATTTTGCTAGAGAAAGAAGTGAGCAACAATGTCTGTGCTAAACACAACTTTTCTTTTAGCAGTTTTCCTTGTATGAATATCTGTCAGATGAGAAACATATTTCAAGTTACTTTCGAGCTAAATACCCTCGCCATTCGAACGTCTGACAGTGAGATAAATTCTGAATTATGCATGATTGTATTCGTTAATAGTTTTGCAGGATTCTCGACATTATAAAGCAAGCCGGTCTACATAACAAAGAATTGGCCCAAGCAGGTGTGCAAGAGACGCGAACGACGGCACACATGGAAATCAGGCCCGATATTCATTATGCAGAAAGCCACCAACGCGAAACATATAACGTCTTCCTTTATTAACGGAATCGTCCGGAATCCCTTAATTCTTCCCTTTTTCACCAATTAAATTAGTCAGTTAGAACAACATCTGAGTCCATATGTTACAGAGTGACTAAAGTATCATGATCACTCGCACAAAATCGACCGATCCAGTCAGAGGAAACCAGTAGGAACTGAAACACCACCTTAAAACGTTTTCATATATATTGAATTGATTTGGAGTCAATGTAGTTTCCTTATAATGTGATTGACTCATTTTAAGTGAGCCCGCAAACATTATTTTCATTCCGAGAGTAGAATATTCTTCTTCTAAAACCTGATTATACACTTGCAGTTATGGTAGCAAAATTGCCCAAAGTGAGGATAAAAACCTGAAATTTTGGTATTCTTACCTACTGTAAAGTAGTTTCCTGAATAATTTGACAAAACTGAAATATTTCAGTTTTGTTGACTCGATGCCTTAAGTTCCTGTCACAGTTCCAAATTTATACTATTACAATCCTATTTCGTCTTCTTCTCGGGCATTGATTCAACAAAACTAAAGTATTTCAGTTCTTTTAATGAATACCTTTACTATTTTGTCAGCTTTGTCTTGGTTCAACTAATACGAAACTGTTTTCTTTATAAAGAGACTGGCAGACAGTTCATAGTCGAATTTTACATAATTAATGAGTTCATGACTCGCGCCTAAGGTACTTGCACTCATACCAAAAACCTGAGGCGATACAAAAAGACCTCGGAGATACAAGGTTCAAATGAATAAGGCAAGTTACACTGGAAATAATGGCAGAAGTAAACTTTTCTGACGTCGCTGGAAAACAAGGAGAAACGTTTGCACAAAAGCGATGCGTTGGAGGAAGGATAGATGAATTACACAACCAAATAATCATTCTATCTTCAATCAACATTTTTCTGTCCATTACTGCATTTCTTGGGAACACCCTGATCCTAGTCGCCCTTCATAAGGAGTCTTCCCTTCATCCACCATCCAAACTTATGTATCGCTGCCTAGCAACAACTGATCTCTGTGTTGGTATAATTTTAGAGCCTACCGCCGTAATCTATTGGTTGTCCTTGCTTCAAGAAGATTGGAATCTTTGTATCTATGCGGTAACTGTTAATTTCATAACAGCCTATACCCTGTCAGCAGTCTCTCTCTTCACAATAACCACAATAGAGTGCCGAAGTGTGACGTCATGTTACCATGGTAGCATTTTTGCTGGATCTAAACACTATTTGGCGTCTTTCGTTACATCTCATCATAAAATGGGCCAATGCTTCGTTCCCGACTGCAATCATCAGTCAGAAAGTCACAATTGCAGCTTTTACCGTTTCCCCAAAGATCCTGCTCAAAGAAGAAAATGGATTTCTCTAATAAGGTAGGTTGATTTTTGGTACAATGACCACCATGATGCACGGCCACGTGTCGGTTATAGTTACGCGGAAGATGGTTTTATTTAACCACTCAAAAGTGCACTGACCTGTGGATTATACCTTTGAAAGACCTCTAGAGAGAAAAAAAGCTTTTTTTTACGTTATGATTAAAGTTTAAAACCTTCGTTTTCTCTCTCCAGACGAGCTGATCGTGAACCTGGCAAAGGCGCTCGAGTTTGTAGTTGTCATTTCCGAGGAAGTAAAGAAGAAGGCCCCGAGGTCTTTTCCTGGAATAAAGACAAACTATTTGAATCTCGAAATGCTCCAAAAAGGAAAAAGCAAAGAACTGAAGTCCCAGAGACAACGACTATCGAGCAGATCCTTTCAGAATCTTCGACGAAGAGCAACCAGAACGAGCCTTGCGAGCTCAGTTGCGAGGAGATGCAAATGAAATGCACTACTTTGCAGACTGAAAATATCCTGCTACAAGCAGAGCTAGGGACATTAAAGACCCAAGTATCCGAGTTGAAAGAAAAAGAAAGCTACTTAAAAAGAAACTACAGCTCTTTTAACATGGATTCAAAGGTAATCAACATGGAAACTGGCCTCCCAAACAAAGAAATGTTCCACATTGTTGTCGAATATGCCGAAAGATACCGCAACGATATTGTTTACGTGTGTGGCTGGAAAGTAGACAAGATATCTTTTGAAGATCAAATATTGATAACATTGATGAAGATTAGACATAATTATCATAACTTACATTTAGCTGAACTTTTTAGTTGCAGTACTGCTACAATAGCGAATATTGTGACAACATTTATCCATGTTTTGCACCAAATTCTATATGAAGATCAAATGGAGATAGCTGTTCCATCCAGACAAAAAAACAAAACTTCACTTCCAGGCTCATTTAGCTTATTTGGAGACTGTCGTATGGTAATAGATTGCACCGATATCGAGGTTGCTACACCTAAGCTTATGAGTGACCAAAAATTGACATATTCAACGTACAGGGGTATGAATTCTTTTAAGACAATTGTTGGTGTGGCACCCAACGCGGTTATAACTTATGTAAGTAAACTTTTCCCTGGCTCAGTATCAGATAAAGTAACGGTTCAAAAGTCAGGAATATTAAAGCATTTTGTTGCTGGGGATATTATACTTGCGGATAAAGGGTTTTTGATAAATGATATTGTTCCTAATGGTGTATATGTGAACATTCCCCCATTCTTGAACAATGGAAAATTTACAGAAAGTGAAGTTAAGTTAACAAAGAGCATTGCAAAATGTCGTATACACGTAGAACGTGCTAATGCTAGATTGAAGAACTATAAAATTTTAAATTTTGTGCCACCATACTTGCGATCCCTCTCTGGTAAGATTATACAGCTATGTGGTGCTTTAGTTAATTTACAAAACCCATTAATTAAGGAAACCAATGACACTGTTGACTTTGATTAGTCATTTTAATTGAAATATTGATCATCTTACATCAGTTTACTAAGGCCTGGTATACATTGGCATTGTCTGATCATAGTTAATCAATTAACTGTATTCTGATACAAAGAGTGGACAGGTGTTGTGTGATCTGTGAAAAGCTTGTAACCCTATTTTACTTGCTCATGATACAAGGAATCATGATACACAACTTAATGACAAACTATTTATTTCTGATCAGTATTCCTGCCACCACACCCTTATGCTAGTCTTATTATGAATTCAGATAACCAACTGTATTCAAATACGATTACAATGAATCTATCATTTTCTTGTCTCAAGTAGCTAATGTAAAAACCCCAGCAAATGTTGCTGTTTAAAGAAAAACAATTTTAAGATTAACATGAACATTTTTATTTTATATACACCCTTCAGTTACTGCATATTTGTTGTAAAAGTTGCAATGATTTTACCAAATAAAACAATATTTTAAAAAATATTTCTAAAAGTATGTATTATCAAATCCATTACTTTATAAAAAACTACATTAATTTTACAACAAAGTCTTAAAATTTAAAGACCACCATCAACAAGTGCAGGAATCATGTGAATTGTATAAAAATTCTTGAAGTGAAAGAAGATTTGGTTCCCATGTGCAGTCTTTCTGGATTGCCAACACAACAGTTTGCATTGTTGTCCAAACCACAAAGTAACAGATTTGCTTCCCAGTTATAAACAGCTGACCCTGGACTTGATGCCAGTAGTGGTGGGATTGTTTTAAACAATAGCCAGCATCTCTCTTTACTAAACAGAACTTAGGGTCTTTAACAGCCTCCTCAATTGTTGAATTGCGATGTGTGTAAGGGCATTTGACTTCAATGATCGCATTGTCATCAACAAGTCCATCTGGTGATGCACCCAAAACACCAGACTTGTGTAGCCAAAGGCCACAATCCTTTACTACTTTCATTGTTAATTTGGTGAAGGCCTTTATTCCTTCTTTCTCGTTAACGACACCCCATCGAACAGCCTGCACTCGAGAGATGTCGTATTCTCCAAGAACACGCTTGATAAGGGAAGGAGTGACTCTTTTTGCTTCAAGAACTGGACCAAAATTGCTAGCAGTCAAACGTCCTTTTCTCACCACATGCCACTCTCCACATTCACGTTGCTCTTTCGTGATCTCACAGACTGATTTCACTTGCTGCTCACTTACTTTCAATTTTTCCAACAAGAAATTTGTATCAAGTCCGCTTTCAACAAACTCTCTCGATAAAATGATTTCTTCGACTGTGGAGATCGGCAGACGATTCTCTTTGTCAGGTTCGGGGCTCAAAAGCCATAACATTCCTGTGAACTCGCCGTATCTCTTCAGCTTGTTCCGTAGCCATTCTCTGTCCTCATCTGTAGTTTTTCGTTTTAGGACTTTAGTTTCTTTGGGTGGATACAGATCTTCTACCGTTTTAACCACCTCGGATGCCTTTTGTTTCTTCCACTGACATTCGATGTCAGTTCTACTTAAGTTGTGGTAGCCATGAAGGAACAGAGCTACAGCGTGACTACACTTTGAACCGCCACGAGGGCACTCGCATTCTGTGGAACGTATTTCGTTTTCTTGAAGATATATCTGCGAAGGAAAGAGAAAAAGAAATATAAGCTTACTTTTCAAGATTTCCTTTAAACGAAGATTCGAAATCACTTAATTTAAATAAGTTTTGGTTTGGCGATGTTAACGGATAGACATCGAGTAATAGAAATTTTACACTTACTGTGACTTTATACGTCGTACTTTTCATGCTCGCTTGCACTGACCCTCTGATAATTCCATCACAATAGCAAAAAGATAGAACGTGTCCAGATTGGTAATGGTTTTCGCCACGGTTTAAAGATTTAGGCTCATCTGAGAAGTATTTTGCGAACGATGTTATCGACAACGCCGCCATGTTAAACACATGTGAGTTTGTTTAGATCCAGCAGAAATGCAACCATGGAAACGTGACGTCAGGGCTTCGGTACTCTATTAGTGTGGACAGACTTCTCGCCCTGATTTTGGGGCTGAGATACAGGCAAATAGTGACTTTGAAGCGAACCTATTTGCTTCTTATCGTATTTTGGATTATTGGGGTCTTTGTGGGGGCATCGTACTTTATGAATCCTCATATAGCTATTTGATGTAGCTATATTGTTATACCTCTTTGTCTAGTAATAGCTTCGTTCTCGTACTTAAAAATTTTCCATCGTCTCCACCACGACCAAAGGTCTGTTCCATCACAGCAAGTTCTCCAACAGCCAAGCCAACCAGCTCCACTGAACCCGGCGCGATACAAAAAGGCAGTGTACAATGCACTGTGGGTGCATTTGGCATTGGTCGTTTGTTATCTACCGTACATCATAGTCGTAGCAGTTCTAGATAAGAAAAGGCCTTCATCTAACGCTGAATTTGTTCTCTTTGACTGTGTTGAGACTTTAGTCCTCTTAAACTCTTCGTTGAACCCATTTCTTTACTGTTGGAAGATTGGAGAAGTAAGACAAGCAGTAAAGGAATCTATCAGACAAGCACTTTGCTGTCCATGGAATGGAATGTAACTTTGGGCAAGTTCTGACAGTGCTACCGTTCAAAGCAAGAGAACAAGCTGTAAATTGTTCTAAGAATATTTGTGTCCAGAATAAAACGTTTAAAATCCTCGTATGCATACAACTGCCATTTTAAAGGACATAGGAAATATTACCCGAAAAGGTCCTGTTGTATTCGGTGAAACAACCATGTAAATGCAGATTTAGAAAAACCTATGAGAAAGGTTGTACATAAGAAATAACTCTGTTAATTGTCGATTTTTTATTTCTTTGATTTAAACTAGTAAGTGGGTCTTTTTTATGATAACTATTTACAGATCTTCCCTATCGCCGATAAAAACGGGATTGAGTTCCTTTTGAAGTATTACCCGATTCTTTTTTTTTTTCCTTTGTGATCTCCTTTCCGTCACTAGTTTTCTTAAGTAATTGGTTTTTTAGTTGATACACTTCATACATTACACTAGAAACGTAGGATATTCCAAAATCAATCGGTACAAGGGAATCATTTAAAAAACAGGAAGAATTACATGTAGGAAAACCCTCATGGAATAAGTAAATACAAGAATATTTTTCAATGACCTGTTATTTATGCTCGAGTTTCGTTGAAAAGAAGCTTCACCTTCTTTCAATGAGTAGATTATTCGGCCCAAATGTTTACGTCAAAAAACTTTTTGTTTTGATATACATACTTTTTATACTTTTTGTCAATAATTTTACTCACATCAGATCTTAAAGTTAGAAATTCCTCCTTCACCTTTATCGCCGATTAACATCAACTAAAGTGTCTATAACTAAATGCTATTAGGATAATTTGATCGATGTAGAGGCATCTTGACAACTTCACAATATGCATCATTCAAAACTCCCCTATGGAATGAAAACGACCATAAAAGGTGTTCGGGTGATTTAGAACGAAACTACAACATTAATGAAATCGAAAAAATTCTCAACATGCTAAGAACTCAAAGTTTTTGCCAAGCCGTCTATGACACATGCAAGACTTTATAGCAAGTTTGTCTTGCGAGTTTATTTCCAATTCTATTCAGTCAAATGATCTTCATTGTATTTTCTCGCAAACTTCTTATATCGCGTGATATCTCAGTGTTTTTGAATCAGTGGCTCAGCTCCTGCCACAGCGTCAAATTTATACTAAATTATGTGTATTGTTTTTTTCTTTGGCATTGACTCAACAAAACTGAAATTTTTTAGTTTGTTAAAAAAATGCGTTCAGCTTCTGTCACAACATTAAATGTAGAATACAATGTTTGTATTGTTGAAATATTGTAAGGGGTCTGAAAATGCATCAATTATAATTAACGGCCCAAAGTATCTCGATAAAACCGAAACCCTGCTGTCGTGCGAAACATTTATCATCGGAGATACGTTGCTCCGGTCAATACAAGTGCTATCCCGTTTATTTGCTGCTGTTCGGCAAGAAACCCTTCTTCGAAAGCAGAGAACGTGCACAAAATTTCCAAATTGCCTTATTACATGAATTTCTCTACTCCATGGAGAATGGAGCCTTTGTTTCTACTGTTATGGATAATGACCGTAAAAATAAGTTTCTTGAAATTACTAGAATATTGAGAGAGCTCCTGTTGAAGATTCCTCATTTTAAAGAGATTTGGAGACAACCGTGAGATTGTGTCACTGGTGAACTAAATTTAAGTCTGAACTGGGCTTTCACGAGTTTATTAATGACAAATACTTTCTTGCCTTTAGAAGTCGCCCCTTAGTAAGAATATTTCATGTTTCTTAAAAAATCGTGCTGCTCCCTTTGCCTTCATCACAGCTGGGACGACTTCCTTGAAGACATGGTCAACCGACCGCAAACGATATATAGCTTAGGTGTAATGATATTTCTCTCAGTATAAATGAGATATCCCTAGGGAGCAGCGATGTCTCGTTGGATGTAAACGATATATCAGGAAGGCGAAAACAGTATATCGTTGAACTGCAGCGATGTATCGCTGAACTCAAACGACATATCGCTGAGCTCAAACGATGATTCGCGAGGAGCTCAACGATATATCGGTCATTCTTAACTATTAAACAAAGCCTATTGTAATCAAAGTTGATCCGCTATTCTTGCTTGATACGTTAGCACAAATGCTGTCGTGTGTATATGCAGTTGTATCGAAATAATCTTTCCTTATTTCTATTCATGCTACAGCTCGAAAGGAAATTTCTGTTTCTTGCAGTAAGAAGCAAAAGATGAAGAGTTCGTCCAGCAGTTATTGCTTTATTGGATATCATTAGGTGTAGAAGAGACCTTACTTTGCTGAAAAAGAAATTAAAACGTTGTACATATATTTTATGTCATTAAATTGCTTTATTCTAAGTAATAAAGTTGTAAATTGCTCCTTTACCCATATTTTCGTTTTAAAATTATCTGAGGTGTCCACAACCAAATGCCATTGAAATCTCTGAAAACTGATCTCTACACCAATGTGCGACATGCACGAGATGTGAAATTCGGGTGTGAACGAAATATTTTGGCCTTCTAAACGACGCATTTTCAAAATCCTTGTAAACATTCCTGCACTCATCTGTCATAACAGAAAAGATGAAGAAGGATACGAATATTTTTTAGTCCATTCTAACATATAAAAGATATTTCCGTTTTGATGAATCGACGACTTCAATTCCTGTCACAGCCCCAAATATACATTATAACATTCTAATTTTTTTCTTCGTCATTAACATTGATTAAAAAACTGAAACATTTCAAAGATTTAGTAATACATAGACAGGTAAAAACGAACGATATAAAATCCCAACGTTTCGGCGACTTCATGACGCCATTATCAAGGGTACAAATGAAAATAAAATTAACAAATGCGTCAACGAGATGCTTTACATCAAACAATTAACACAGAGTTTGAACGTGCAAACGGATTCTATCCGTGCTTAAGTATTTGTGTAGCTACCTCCCCAATGCAAATTATTTGTAACTCTTGAACTCGCATTGTTAATTTTATTTTCATTTGTACCCTTGATAATGGCGTCATGAAGTCGCCGAAACGTCGGGATTTTATATCGTTCGTTTTTACCTGTCTATGAAACATTTCAGTTTTTTTAATGAATGTCTTCAGCATATGTCACAACGTGGAATATAGAAAATATTCGTATTTTCTTTGTCTTTAGAATTCAACTGATACGAAACCGTTTTCTCTATAAATAGAAGGACAGACAATCTATTGTCGAATTTTGCATAATTAACGAATTATGACCCGCCTGGATGCGTAATGTACATTTATACCATGTACATTCATAGGCAATCCTCGCAGATTCAAGGTACAAATATATAAGGCAAGTTGCACTGGAAATGATGACACAAATAAATCTTTTTGATGTTGCTGAAAACAAAGAGAAACATGCACAACAGCGATGCGTGGAAGGAAGGACAGAAAAAAAACAATCAAGTAGTAATTCTCTCATCAATCAACATTTTTCTATCCATTTTACCGCATTTCTTGGCAACACTCTGATCTTGATTGCCCTTCATTTTAGAGCCTGTTGCCGTTATCTATATTGGTTGTCCTTGCTTCACGAAGATTGGAATCTTTGTTTCTTTGTGGTAACTTTTTTTTATAACAGCCTATACCCTGTCATCAGTCTCTCTTCACAATAACCACAATTAATGTGGACAGACTTCTCGCCCTGTTTTACGGGCTTAGATTCCGACAAGTTGTGACTTTGAAGCGAACCTATTTGCTTCTTATTATATTTTGGATTGTTGAAATCTTTGCGGGGGCATCGCACTTTATGAATCTCCATATAGCTGTCTGGTGTAGCTATATCATTATATCACTTTGTCTGGTAACAGCTTCGTTCCCGTACTTGAAAATTTCCCATTGTCTCCGCCACTGCCAAAGGTCTGTTCCATCACAGCAAGTTGTCCAACAGCCGAGCATACCAGCTCCACTGAACCTGGTGCGATACAGAAGGGCAGTATATAGTGCACAGTTTTTTTTTTTTGTTTTTTTGTTTTTTTTTTCAGGTTGATTTTCGCTATTGCTTAAATAGCGCTATCTACTGCGAGGATCGTGCATCATACGTATCTAATACCGCAGTTCAAAATATATGAACTTCATATATTTCATTGCATCTGATTTATCACTTTCACGGGTTTATTACGAATCAACTTAACGGCCTGCTCCCAGTTGGCTTGTTAGCTCAATTGGTAGAGCGCTGCACTAGTATCGCAGAGGTCAGTGGTTCGAATCCCGTACAGGCCTGATTTTTTTCAGGTCTGATTTTCGCTATTGCTTAAATAGCGCTATCTACTGCGAGGATCGTGCATCATACGTAATGTCCTATTCTTCACAGTCAAATTCTCTTCAAAACTTTTTCCTGTCTGAAAATGCATTGTTGATAGGCCTTAGACATTTCAAAAAAAACAAAAAACCCTCTTTCGCGCAAATCAATAATCATACTTTGTTCCCAGCACTCGAAGCAAAACCTATCGCATGTATATACAGCTGTCTCGAAAGAATCCTCCCTTTTAAAGTTTATGGCTTTAACAAAATTTACACTTTTTTTTTCACAAGTCATATTAGTAGGCGGTCACTTAGAGGAAGCCTACTTGATGGAAACAGAGTTAATAGTCTAAAATAACTTCGAAATCGTCTCCCCATAGCAAGAGATCGTCTACTCCATCCGCCACTTGTTTTGAATGTGTGCACCTTCGCGATCACGTGACTTGTACCTTCAACCTCAGAGGGCTCCTATTGTTCTTATCGTCTGAAGTTCGCCGGCTTTCATAACCAGTTCCCTCTATTAACTCTGATGGAAAGCATTAATTTTAGGATTTCAGGTACTCTTCGGAAACGACGTCATAACTTTTGCAAAAGAAACATGAAACCTCTTCACTGATGTGTATCCGTCTTTTTAACGAGTAAACTGGCAGTATACTTGTCAAAATGTATTATATTTGACGAGATCATCTTCATGTCCTATTCTTTTCCGTTAAATTGTCTGCATGATTTGTTCCTGTAAATTAAACTGTTTATGTCACTAAATTGCAATTAAATATTCCACATCTAAATTTCAGTTTTACAGAATTTATACTTTTGTTTTTCAACAGATCGTCAAATTTATGCAAAAAAATTGGCTGATTTTTTTTCTCTGTTCTTTCTATTATGGAAAAAATATAGACGAATGCAGTAGTATTATAGAATTCCTGAAAATACTTTGTTTTTAGGCCTAAGACATTTCAAGTAAACGAAGAAAAACCGCTTACGCGCAAAACATTTATCATACTTTGGCGATAGGGTTTTCTTTCTCATGTCATGATGAGCGGCAAAAGCCTTTATCTTAAAAGAGTTTTTGATTCTTGTCGTTTGCTCCTAAAAGCGAATAATTTTCCTTCCGAAGGAAATGTTCTTCGCAGTTTTTTCCACTGATAATTTGGTGTTTCGAAAATATGGGTAGTACTTTACCCCAGAGTTGAATTTAAAAAAGATAGAACTAGATGATTTGAAAGGCTTGTGGTTCTTTTTCTCCTTGTTAACGTTCTGAGCACCGGTTAGTCCCCGGGGGTCCGTACCAGGTGAGGAACACATTTAACACTAAATGTGTTCCAAACAAGTTAACAGTTAGTTGTTTTCCTGCTAACATCTCAGTGTTAAATGAGTATTGATTTTGGCATTCGGCCATCTGACAATGAGATAAATTTTACACGACACATAATTTCATTCCTGTAACTTATGTTGTAAGTAGAACAAGCAATTCTCGACATTATGAAGGAAAGCTGCTTACGAAATAATTTTCAAGATATTTTGCATTAAAAACTTCAAATCATGGGGAAACATAACGTAGAATTGATGAATGTTTGCAAAGTGTGTCTGCTATTACCATTTCGTTTTTGTTATTCATTAAAACGAGAATGTTGGATATTTGTTTATTATTTTTTTTCCATTTTTTTCCTTTTTACCCCCTTTTTAGTCATGGGTACGCGAAGCGTACAAACGATTATTAGAATGGGGCAGAATATGCAAATATGTCAAACACTCAGATGTAAAAAAATCGATATGTCGACGGTAGATCAATATTGATAGCGACCTTCCAAAATTATACGGGAACGCCTCGATCACATTTCCGAAATGATGTTGCGACGTTAAAATTTAACTCGACCTTTCTTCGAAGGAGTTTCGATTTTTTAAATAAAATACTCGTCGCAGTTAGCACATGTGTAACCGAATTAAGGCAGTTTAAAAGGTGAAGAGTTCGTAACACACACAAAAGCTGCCTTTTTTCAATATACGATGGCTTGAAATTCTATTTGAGAACGATTGTGGCCGCTTTTTTAAAAAACAGAATTCAGTGGCCACTTTGTTAAAAACAAAATATGCGAAGAAACGGGCAAGGGATATTCCGAAATAGTGCAAATGATCATGAAAGTGATTGCTAAAAAGCGATTGCGTGACACTCGGTAAGTTGTAAGATGACATATGTTATCATGTATCAGACGAAATAACAGTTTTCAAAATTTCCAGCTTGCATTCTGTACCCAATCTGCAGTCTGCAGTCTGTATTTTGTACGGACCGATTGCTAAAATATGAACTCTAACCATTCACCCAACATCACCTCAGCAGTTCAAAGTAATACTAAGTAGTTTCAACTGTATCCGGGAGTCACTTAGTGGAATTTGATTATCTTCAAAACTCATTCAAACGCAAGGTACCCACGACATATTCACAGTTTCCTTTGATTTTCGCTTTTCACTCAATTTTTGCTAACAATCTGGTAGAAAATCAGTTTCAAGTTTTTATAAATGAGCAGAAATAAAAAGATCTAGATTGGCTGTAAAAATTTCTCTTAAAAAATAAGTCGTTTCCAGTTTTATTTCAATTTGATAAGTTCTATGCGAATAGAATCGAGAAAATATTGATCCCATGTTTCAATTCTTATGTAGATTATCCTATAAATATCCTGGCTGGCTAGAGGTGCCTTCATCTTTCAAAAAAAAAAAAAATCTTATCACACACTTTCTTATTCTTGAAACAAATTTATAGTTTGTTTTCTGTAGTGACTCCAAGCATAGAACACTCTCTTTTAAATACTTGATTACCTACTTGTAGTGATGGTCGCAAAGTTTAAGGAACCTGAGAATAATCGAAATTTGGATATCGTTATCTACTGTCGAGTACCTAATTGAATAACTGGTGTTTTGTTCTTTCATTCCGAGACCTTGTTTAAGTATTTGTGTAAAATCAGGAAAAAGAACTCGCGGAGTCACAGACAGTCTGAAAACCATGTCCTGCAAGAGCGAATCAACGAACTTATCCGTGCTGAACAAATCCGTGCAGTTAATGAAAGGCCAGTAGTTATCACACCGGTTCGAAGAGGTGGTGGGATACTGTTAATATGATCACTGGTAGACAGGCTCGCAATGCACCTGTCAGCTCTACTATTGCCGGACCCGAAAACAATTAACTCATATTTCCAGTCTATCAACATTGATGATCAGTACTCCTCACCCGAAGTCCTTTCCATTCCGGATGGCACTTGTATTCCTACAATTGAGGCGCATACTGTATGCAAGTTTCTGAGTACGTTAAAGCGCACTGCTTCAGGTCCTGATGAACTTCCGTTCTGGATCTGGAGGGATTATGCCTATCAACTTGCGCCAACAATCACCGAAGTATTTAACTCCCCAGCTCTCTCAAGAAACAGTTGGTCCCCTGTTTGTGGAAGCCAGCTAATATTACACCTATTCCCAAAGAGACTCCCTTCGAAACATGTAATCAGCTTAGACCAATTTCCTTAAAAAACGTTATTATGAGACTCTTTGAAAGAGTGGTTGTAAAGCAAGAGCTGTCTCCTGTATTGAGGTCTGTTATTGGCCCAGACCAGTTTCCCTATAAAAAAGGATGCAACACAACCTTGGCGCTCCTTATTTGTCATCATCATTGGCTTAAGTGGTTGAAGTGGTTGTAAGAGTTTTCTCCTTTGATTTCAGTAAAGCTTTTGACAGTGTTTCACATGCTATTGTTTGCAATAAGTTAATGTCACTTAATATTAATCCTTATGTTTTAATTAGATTGTTAGTTTTCTTAACAATAAGAAACAGAGTGTAGTCGTGGACGGCTTTGTCACCGAATTTGTTAGCATTAACAGAGGCGTACCACAAGGTACGGTCCTCGGGCCTATATTGTTCTCTATTATGGTAAACGATATAAGATTGGTCTATCCGAAGCGCAATTTATTGCTCAAATATGCTGACGATCTTACACTAAGTGTACTTGTGCCCGCACATCAAGATCACTCCCTTATTGAGGTTGACAGCATTCAACACTGGGCGGTAAGAAACCGTATGAAACTAAACCTCACTAAGACCTGGGAGATGGTGGTGCATGGTAGAATTTCCAAACCACTGCCACCTCTGGTACAGGGGATTGAAAGGAAAAGCTGGTTGAAATTGCATGGCATAATTTTCCAGGAAAATCCATCAGACTGGGACTTTCATGTTGACAATTTGCTACGCAAAGCTAGTAGTCGTTTATATATTCTACGCGTTTGTAAATATTTTGGATATCCTAAAGAGCAATTGACTAAATTATTTGATCTCTTAATTATGTTCCTGTTTTTATATGGAATTGAGATTTGGGGAGCGGTATATCAAGATAAATACCTTTATCGCATTGATAGGTTTTTTAAGCGAGCGTTTAGGTTTTCTTATACCAACAACCTGTATGTAATAGCTGAAGTTATAAGAAATCGAGACTGCAAGCTATGGAACATCATCACAGATACTCCTTCCCACCCCCTTTATCAATTATTACCTCCTAAGAAACAGAGATTTTTGCGAAATAGAGGACATGAAATAACTCAATGAAATAGAGGACACCTTTATTAATAGGTGTCTTTTCAATTTTATTTAATTGTTCATGACATTAAATTAATTGAAAGATTGTGTTGTCATGTTTGTAAAGTCACACGTATGTTGTGACTACCTGACTATGGATAATGAATGAAGACTCTGCTCTGATTAAGAGACCTCGAGGTCGTTTTGTGAATAAATAATTTTTCAAGCACTCAGCGCCGTCTATGTCTACTGTACTACCTAAAACACGCACCTTGTATAGTGCTTCAGTTAAAACGCTTATCAATTTACCTCAATGAGTCTAAACTCATTATTGATATATAAAATGAGTGAATTCCAAACCAGTCGTATCCTTCTTATCATCGCGTGAGGTCCCTTGGGGCCTTTAGTCAATAATTCAAAGCATGCGAAAACAGAATACATAATATTGAGCACTAGACATGGAAAACCGTTTTTTAGGTTTGAATACATTAGTTTTTCTATTTCCTCCTGGCTTGCAAATCCCTGGAGTAGTTCACAAGGTATTTACATTCATGTATATTTCGTGTCCTGCAGAAAGCCCACTCAGTTTTCTGTTTAAAAAGAAAAAAATTAATTCTTCTTTCTAGTACACAAGAAGTTTGTCTTCTTTACTGCATCGCACTGTGTACAAACTGTCATGATAATTAATAAAAGCCTCAAGATGCTTTGTTTCTATTTGCATTATTTGCTCGCTCTATTGTCAGGGAAACTTGCTAAATTTAAAATTGCAAGTTACCCTATTTCTAAAAGCTGATTGGAATAAAGCAGACTTGGAAGCTCTAAGTCTGTGTGAAAGTCCAAAACAAAATATTTCCAGCTCTTTTTAAAAAATTTTGGGGAACTCAATTATTTGTCAAGACAAATAATTGAATTCCCCAAAATTTGCATATGCCACCCTTAACTCTAATTTTCGTGCATTAAAGTTAAGAAAAAAAGTACTTTGCAATATGATTTTCTGGATAGAAAAATTTTCACTGATACTTCAATGACTTCTTTGATGCAAGAACCAAATGGATGGACTACAAAAAAAATTTAACAAGTACAACGCGTGGTTAACCATTTTGGAATACTCTTGTGTAATAATCACATGTTCGGCAGCTGTTGAGCCACCATCAGAAATAGAATTGCAATTGGCATACAAATTGAGACCAAAACCTGAGGCGATCCTAAGAGATACCTTACATCTTCTTGAAGATGATATAAACGCTCGCATTTAAATGGAAATCATGATGCAAGCAAACCTCTCTGCGAATGTAGGAAAACAAACTGAAAGTCTCCTTCAGCTGAGATGCGTGGCAGAATTGACAGATGGAGTACACAAACAGTTAATATTTCTCGCAGTGATAAACATTTTTCTCTCCATTACTGCGTTTCTTGGGAACACTCTGATCCTTGTCGCTCTCTACAAGGAAAGTTCCCTTCATCCGCCATCCAAACTCCTGTATCGATGTCTGGCAACAACAGATCTTTGCGTTGGCCTCATAACTGAGCCTTTTCAAGTCGCTTACATTTTTTCACTAGTTCAGGGGGACTGGAAACTTTGTCGCCTCGCATTAACCACAGCTTTTTTAACGGGCTACTCTCTTTCTTCAGTCTCTCTGTTAACAATGACAGCGATAAGTGTGGACAGACTTCTCGCCCTCTTGTTGGGTCTGAGATACAGACAAGTTGTGACTCTGAAGCGGACATATGTACTAGTAATCATACTGTGGGTTAAGTCAATGGTCGCTGGGACATCGTTCTTTATAAATCATCGTATAGCTGTCTGGTTTCGCTATATCATTGTACCACTATGTCTTGTAACGTCAGCGATTTCCTACACAAAAATTTTCTGGACTCTCTACCATAACCAAAATCAAGTGCAAGTGCATGTTCTACAGCAGCCGAGCCAACCAGCTCCACTGAACATGGCGCGATACAGAAAGGCAGTCTACAGTGCACTGTGGGTGCAGTTGGTATTAGTCGTTTGTTATTTGCCGTTCACAATAGCCGCAACCGTTCTTCCAACCAACAGATTATCTTCATCAGAATTTATAGTGCAGACCTATACAGTGACCCTAATTCATCTAAATTCTTCACTCAACCCGTTGCTTTATTGTAGGAGGATCAGTGGAGTGAGACAAGCAGTGAAAGAAGTCATCAGGCACGCTCTTTGTTGTCCTCGCGAGTAGGGTATAAATGGGTCTCAGAGCTGGCCGCATGCTAACTATAGACCTTTTTTTTTTCCATTGCTCTCCGCTGTTTCTGAAGTTTTCCAAAACCGAAGAAACCTTCAATCGTGAAAGATCAACTTTAACAGAAAACCGAGAAAAGCTTAAATTACTATTAGTTTTAATTCATTCAAATAGAATTATGAATTTCAATGTTCTTTCTATTTTCCCTAGAACTTTCCTAACACTTCGGTTGAATGCAAATGTTTGAGGCTCGTGTGGATGAACAGAGAAAGAGTCGCTTCTTTTTCTCAGTGTGTATGATCTGCACTATTATTTATTAACCCTATGTAAATTGAAAGTCTAATTGCTGATTTAAAATAAGTTTTCTTTATTCAAATCCTTTATCAAAGAGAAACGCTAAAGTAGAGCTCGTTTTCTAATGCATAATGGATTTGGACCCCTCGAAGATTTAAACCTCCGATGCAAGTCCACCAACAGATGTAAACACCCCTTCGTAGATTTAAACTTCCTACCAAACTTCCCTTTAAGCGTTGTTTGTATCATATAGCCCTAACCCTAACCCTAAACCCTAAAACCTAATCCTAACCCTAAAACCCTAACCTCAATCCTAACCCTAACCCTAAACCCTAGACCTTAACCTTCATCGCTTTCGCCTAGAAATGTAAGGAACAATGTTTTCACTAGGTTTTGTTGGGTGTCCAAATCCGTAGACGGGGCGGATTTGGACCGGGGCTCCACAGAATATTGACCATGATTGGGTGATTTCAGTCATTTGAGTCATTTGGATCGTTTAAAGAAATTAAGCTTTTGGGTCATTAAGCGGATTGAGTCATTTCAGGCAGCTGGGTCACTTGCATTAATTGGGTCATTTTCGCCGATGGCCACATGTTAGGTTTTGCTGTTTCAGAAAGTGAATGTCCTTTGAAATGATTGAGTCCTCTGAAACAGATCACTGGAACCAATTTGGTCCTTTGAGGCAATTCAGTCACTTTAGCTGGCTGGATCATTTGAGACAATTCAGTTATTTGAGCCGGTTAGGCCAAATGAGGCTGCTGGGTCATTAGAACTGATGGATCCTTTGAGGCAACTAAGTCATTTGGACTGGTTGGTTCATTTAAGGAAATTAGCTTCAATTGACTGATTCGTTCATTTGAGGCAATTCAATCATTTGAGCTGCTTCGGTACGCGGTCATCTGAGGCAATTCATTCATTTGAGCTGGTTGGGTCATTTGAGGCAACTCAATCATTTGAGCTGGTTTGGTCCTTTGAGGCAACTCAGTCATTTGAGCTGGTTTGGTCATTTGAGACAATTCAGTCATTTGAGCTCCTTGGGTCATTTGAGGCAATTGAGCTTTTTACACACTTTTACACACTTTATTTTTCTTTTTCTTACAAAATGATTTAGATTATGTTGACCCGCAGATAGCAAATTTGCTATTCGAGGCGGGTCAATCATCAACAAACATTATTTACAATATATAAAGAAAATTAAAAACTAAATAATTAGATATTGTTAAATTATAAAAAGAAGCATAGCTGGCAAATACATCAATAGTTGTTCAATAAAGTATAGAAGCAAGTACATTAGTACTGAAAGCAATCGGATCAATTTGTTTTAATTATGCAGTCCTTAAGTTTAGAGGAGATCTTTTCAACATCAAGATAAGAATCTTCATTATCTAGTATCTGAAATAAAGACGTTTTAATTTGTTTATTAAAGGAATGTTTTGATAACGTTTTGAATTCTTTCGGTATCTTATTCCAAATTTTGACACCAACACGCGAGAAAGCCTTTTTTTGTAGGTTAAGTCTAGAGTACTTTGTACTAAAGAGCTGCGATTTGGATGATCGAGTATTGTAGGTATGAATATGAGATGTTTTAGTAAATAGTTTCAAAATATTAATGGGAGCCCTCTGGTTGTGCACGTCAAACATAAGTTTACTTACGGCTTCATAATATAGGAACGTAACAGGCAGAATTTTTGCTTTGGCAAATAAAGGGATGGCATGCTCTCTTCGATCGGTGAAATAGATTAAGCGCAAAACTCGCTTTTGAAGAACTAAAATCTTGTTTAAATAAGCATTTGACGCATTGCCCCAGGCAAGGAGTCCATAAGTTATATAAGGTAGAATTAATGAATTGTAAATATTTACAATGATAGTAGAGGGAACGAAGTACCTCAGCTTTGCAAACATCCCTATTGTTTTACTTATTTTTACGATAACAGAGTCAACATGGTTTTTCCATGACAAATTTTGATCAATTAAAACGCCTAGATATTTGATATAACTTTTTTGCTCTAAACTAACTCTTCGGTTTGTCTCACAATCTAAAATACCTATTTGTGGAGAAAAATGCATTTTTTTCTGATGAGGACGAAAAATTAAGAAATTTGATTTTTTTGTATTCAATGTCAACCTATTTGTAGTTAACCAGTCATGTACGTTATTCAACTCTACATTAACCGTTTGCTCGATCGCCTTAAGATTCTTATCAGCATAAAGTATATTAGTATCATCCGCAAAGAGATAAAATTTTAGTTTATCAGAACAAAGGTGAATGTCATTTATGTAAAGTAAAAATAGAAGAGGTCCAAGGACTGATCCCTGGGGGACACCACAGGGGGAGATAAGTTTTGTTGATAAATGCTCTCCAATCTGAATTGTTTGTGTTCTATTTTTTAAATATGATTGAAACCAGTCATTTATCAATCCACGGAAACCGTAAAAGTTCAATTTATCGAGTAATATTTCATGATTGACCGTATCAAATGCCTTTTTCAGGTCAATAAAGACACCGCATGAGAAGTACCGTTTATCCATATTACGTAGTATATCTTCGACAATATCAAGTACTGCATGCTCTGTGGAATGTGACTTGCGAAAGCCATACTGTGAGGAGTACAATAGGTTGTTTTTGTCAATAAATTCCTTCATCCGGAAGTACAAAAGTTTTTCAAAAATCCTATTAAAATTAGACAAAAGAGATATTGGTCGATAGTTTGAAGGGTCGGTCTCGTCGTCACTTTTATATATTGGCGTTATTGGTTTATATATACTTTTATATATTGGCGTTTATTATATATTGGCGTTATCGAGCTGGTTGGGTCATTTAAGGAAATTAGCTTTAAATGACTGATTGGTTCATTTGAGGCAATTCAATCATTTGAGCTGGTTGGGTCATTTAAGGAAATTAGCTTTAATTGACTGATTGGTTCATTTGAGGCAATTCAATCATTTGAGCTGCTTTGGTCATCTGAGGCAATTCAGTCATTTGAACTGGCTGGATCATTCGAGGCAATTCAGACGTTTGAGCTCCTTGGGTCATTGAGGCATTTAGCTGGTTGGATCATTTGATAGAAATTTTGAGTTTGAGTTAAAAAAAATTCCAGTTTGAGTATGAAATTTGGAGTTTGAGTGAGAATTGAAATTTTTTATCTCTTGTTAAAGTTTTAGGTTCTTGTTTAAACATCGAGTTGGAAAGAATGGAAGAAGCTGAAAAGTCACAAATTTCGTGATTGAGGATGGAAAAAAGAAAAAGGAAAAGAAAAGCCCATACCACAGGGAAGCATATTCCCAGTTGATCACCCATAGTGTAATTCGTATTACACTATGAAAGCTAACCACAAGGAAACTAAGGTGAAACTAGCTGAACGCAAACTCAAACTTCCAATCTTAACTTAGACTCATAACTCATACTCATGAAATGAATATGTGAATACTGTTAACTTTGGAAAAGATTTCTGCACTGGTGTTCATAATAATTAGCAAGGTTCAACTGTTTTTAGTTTGTTATCGCAAGAATTGTTTCTCTCTTGTGAGTTGTTTCTCCTGATGCACAAACCGACTTAATTCTCTGAATTGGAATGAAACATGCTGGTCCAAATAAGTCAAATGTGTTACACCAGAGTTCAACAGGAAGTCCATACACATACCGTTCAGGGTGTTTAGAAAACCAGTTCGCCTGAGCAGGGTAAAATTCATATCTTTTGTCAGGTGAATAAGCTGACTTTGATTTCACTTTGAAACAATGGCGGAAAAATTTTAACACTTGTCCTGGTCTTGCATCCTGTGGTACAAGCAACTGACCAATCAGGTCCTGCCCAGTTAGCTAGGACAGTAGCATTCCTTGACGTCTGGCATTGCAGTGAACCATAGCTCACGGACCCGACTTTTACAGCTTCAAATTCTGTGATAGTGTAGGGCATGTCAATGACAGTTATATCATCCAATCCCAAAAGCTCTTGGTAAACTGATCTCAGCACACTCAAATCTTCACTGTCTAGGGCTCCGTCTTTTGGTGTTGACATTGGAAAAATACAATTCTTTCCAGCAGTCCAGTCACAACAATTTAAATGTTGAACTGATACATCTCTGTGCTCTTGAAGACTTAAGTACTGTTCTGTTGGCTCCTGAGTAACTTTGACTGACCCTGAACTCTGGTAAGTGTAAAAAAACTCCATAAATGAATCGTGATACATCTCAGGTAGCTGAGGTCTTTCACCTTAGTTTGCATCAAAAACTTCCTTATTAGCTGAATTGAATTTCAATGGCACGATTATTTGTGTGATAAGAACCCAGAATACCATTAAACCTTTCAAAACTGAAACACCAGAAGGAATGAAATGGACCATTATCTAGTAAGCACTCCTTTAAAGGGCCATGTAGAAGCATGTTAGGAGTGACAAGATCCTCTCCATACAATGTCTCAAATGTTTGCAAAATTGTATCAGATATTTGTCTCCAATTTCAATATCATTGCCAGTCAGAACTCTCTTACCTAGAGTCTTGCAGGAAGGACAAAGAAACGCCAACACTTCAGGTGCTCTTTAGGTAGAATTCCTTTCAGAGCAAAGAATGAATACACTAATATCCAATTTTTCCACTGATCTGCTGTGAATCCTGAGAAACTTGATGAAATCTTTCCGGGTATACGACCAATATCTTGAGGAACTGTCATAGAATCTACCAGCTCTTGGATTCTTCGAAGGTCCTCATCACTAAGGAATTCGTTGTTTTCTTTCAACCACACATTCTTCATCATGTGTCTAGCTGTTCCAAGATAAAGATTATGCGTTGGGTCCACAACAAAATACCGTATACAGTCAAAGTACTCTAGCTCTTGTAAAACTGAGTACCAGGCTCCTAACTCAGAACAGAGTCTTTATTGTGCGGCAGGATTTTTGTGTTCTGAAGAGTTTCTAGGTTTCCAGTTTTCTCTATCAAAACCACTGAAATCAAGCCCCTCTCCAGACATAAATGTTTTCTTGCAACAGGAACATCCTTGAGATGCCATGTGACCAAGAAATCCACCAATTTTACTGGTGGCTGGGATGTCTGATGAAACACAGATGAGACCAACTTTGATAAGCCGCTTGCAGAAACTTCCACAGACAGTGAAACGAAATTTACAAGCCCAGAGTGTCTGCAATTCCTTGACAAGTGGTTCTAGAAAAGTGTTAGCTGTTAGTTTTGGTTCTGAGGGTCCAGGTAAAATACCCACGACAATAACATTCTCCAGTTTGTACCTCTCATGGCGAGGCAGATTGAGCAACACTAAATAAATCACTCCCACAGATCCAGAAGAATGTTTATGTGGCCTGAACCGGTCAACGTTTAGCATAACAGCTAGGCTGTTGACATTGGAAAGAAAACCAGTCGATGATAGTTTCTTTCATACATTTCCTTGGTATATGTCAGTTTTGACATTGTTAGGTAACACCTGCTTTCTCCACTCTTGACACTTGTCCAAAAGTCCAGGTCTCCCGAGCATTTTTTGCAAAGACTTTATAACAGAGTTGTATGGATAGACCATCTTTGGGTACAAAAAAGCTTTTGTTCGAGTGCGAACAGTCTTCAGGAGTACTTCATCACAATGTCCTGAGTAACAAAATATATATAAAGTTAAAAGCCAATTGAGTAAAAGGACGTAACTGTGTCCTTCCAATAGTTTAGATAAAAGTAGATTTGCAAACTATTAATAATTTAAAGTGCATTTGAAGTTTATATTATTATTTTTCATCTGCTTAATCGAATCTACATGTGACTCTAGTTGAGTGGTCCCAGGTAATATCCATACACACCCAAGGAATTTAACAAGTAATTCTGAAGGGGAGTACTGGAACGGTTAAGTTTTGCCTCTTTTTGGCTTTAGAAAGATAAATGTGTAAAGTAAAATAAGGATAAGAAACATGATTGTTATCAGGCTCCATTTTGGACTCTGAATAAATTGTACCGCTAACGTCATTGTTCATTAATAAACTTGACGATAATTATTAAAGGAGTGTTTATCCTGCCTGGGAGAGGGAAATAGGACAAAATGCCAATTTATCGCCAAAAGGTCGTGACCGAAGTCTTTTCTCAAACATTCTACCCGTCCGGCAAAATGGGACATATTTGTGAAAACCTGTAACGACGCTTGAGATGTTTTGCAAAGTGACTCGAGCGAAACGGATACCGCCCGCTGTGAGCGAGCCGGATGGGGAGAATACTGCCCGCTCTCGAAACCAATCAGATTGCAGGATTTGTAGAATACCGCCCGGTCACGAACTGAGAAAAAAATAATTAGTTCTCATTAACCAAGCGGAAGGTCTGTATGAAAGAATCTTGACCGAGGTCACCAGTACAGACCTCACTGCGTTCGGTCTGTACCAGCTACCGAGGTCAAGATTCTCCCATAGAGACCGACCGAGCTCGGTTAATAAGATGTTTATTATATGGCTGTGTCTTATATGCCAATTTTTGAGATTCTTTGTAACTTTTTTTTTTAGACCGGTCTAGATGCCGGTCCAGATGGGAATATCTAGACCGCTTTATATATTGATTTCAGCCAATCGAATTCGTGAATTCGGTAGTTCCCAGTCCTTGTGAGACACAGCCATATAGCAATGTCGGATATCACCAAGTCGACGCGAAACCATCTTGGCTTAAACCAAAAGTATTCAAACGTAAGTTACTTCTACTAAGGGACTAGTTACTATCCATCTCCTGGGGCAGGGGAATCTTTTGTGGTGGGGTATCACACAGTTTCCAGGGGGAACAGAGGGGTGATCAGTCGGGGAGGCATTATAGAGAACTGCCTGCCACATAACTGCTAATAAGGAGGATCGTTAGAATATTGCAAGCCTTATGGTGAGACCAGGTAAACTTTTAGCGTGACACAACAGAATCCTCCGACCCTCGACCCCCCCCCCCCCTCCCAGGCGCATCAATAGTCATATAAATCCATATTTCGTACTATTTTCCTAAAATGTTACCGAAATTTAGGGGTCAACGAAGTTATCAATTGATAGAAGGCTGGCAGGTAATAATCCTTTCCTTCTCATCTAAACACAAAAAGGGCTGGGAGAATTTTAGTAACTTCTGCAAATCCCAGAAGCTTTCGAGCCTTTGCGTAACTTTCAAGAATTCTCCCGTATCCTCTAGTGATTGGATGAGGATACGTAGGAAAAAATTCCTCTTTGCTTTTATAAAAAGCACAGAAAGCGTGGCATCGCAACCGAGTTTACTTAAGTCTCATCTAATAACACTAATTGACCAATGACAGTGCGCGCTCTATCCCAGATTTTTTTTTTAAATAGGCGAAACTTCGGGCGAAAATTAAAAAATATTTGTGAAAGCGAGATTTATTATCTCTTGTTGAATGACAAGAAATCAAAAGAAACAGAAACCAACACAAATCTTTCAAATCATCGTTAATTTGATGAAGCGTTTATTTCCCTTTATTAATAGGCGTATCGCAGAAGCCTTATCACACGTTCAATAATGCATATAAGGTAAGCTTCGTTAAAAGCACAATTTTTTCGTGAATATATTTTGACTAGGGGGCATTTCGTGTACTTATTAATGGAACATCTCAGAGTCGCACAGAACAACAATTATTAAGGGATGTTTTTCCCCTGTCAACTAAGAAAGTGTTACAGCGTGTGTATACAGTTGTTACGAAACTGTTTGTGCGATGATGTCCTTATGCTCTTTCGGCTTTTTGAACTAAGCTATCCATAGGTTCAGGCGATGAACGGCTTATGTTATCGTTAAATGCCCTTGAGTAGTAGAAGGACATTTCCTGAGATAAAAAAGACTGCCACATTTAAAAAGTCGATTGAATGAATAGATGACTAATTGAATTATTGCTTGCGTGATTGATGGGTGAATCGATTGGTATTTACTTACAGTATAATGCAATAACGTGTTAAAAAAGCGAGGAAGGGCCCAGATCTAAACAATTACCTGTTTTAAAAGTTAATTTTTTTGGTGACAAAGTATTCCCCCAGTTATGACAGCCAAGGAGCAGTTAGTGAACCTAAACAATATTCTATGAGCGGTTTTATAGAGAATTGGGTAAGCAGACATGTTTCATTGTATGATAGGCAGCTGTTAAGCCTTTTTCGGAAGGTCTTTGAAATGCAAATCTATTCCACAAAATTTAAAGCCATCCTCGATTACATTTACGAGCTGCATGAAATATATGCTCCTTTAGCGGTGGGAATAATGGCACAAGCAAGCTTATCTAGAGATGGTGTAAAACAACCTGAAACCGAAACACTCGCACAAGTGAGATGTATGACTGGAAAGAATGACGAAATACACAAGCAGTTGATACTAATCGCAACAGCTAACATTTTTCTCTGCTCTATGGCATTTTTCGGGAATACCCTCATCCTGCTCGCCTTACAAAAGGAATCTTCCCTTCATCCGCCATCCAAACTGCTTTATCGTTGTCTTGCAACAACTGATCTTTGTGTTGGTTTGATCTCAGAGCCTTCTTCTGTTGCCTATTGGCTTTCTTTTGTTCGCGCAGATTGGAATCTCTGCAAGTTTGGACTAGGCGCGTATTTCATAGCAGGCCATACCCTTTGCTCAGTCTCTCTATTAACAATGACTGCAATAAGTGTGGACAGACTTCTCGCCTTGGTGTTAGGACTGAGATACCGACAGATTGTAACTTTGAAACGAACTTATGGTGTAATAGCTACATTTTGGATATTGTCGATGGCCGCTGGAGTAGCATACTTTGTGGATTACCGTATATCGGTCTCCTATGGCTATACTCTTATACCGATGTGCCTAATAACAGCAACTTTCTCGTACACAAAAATATTCCACCGTCTCCATCGCAGCCGCAATCAAGTGCAAATTTTTGTTCCACAACAGCCGAGCCAACCAGTTCCACTGAACATGGCGCTATACAGAAAGGCAGTGTACAGTGCACTGTGGGTTCAAGTAGCATTCGTCTGTTGCTCTCTGCCGTATAGCATAGTAGCAGTAGTTGTACCCTACGATAAGCTATCCTCATCTGACTTTATACTCTTGTCAGTTGCAGAGAGCTTAGTTTATCTTAATTCGTCCCTTAACCCGTTACTATATTGTTGGAAAATAAATGAGGTGAGGCAAGCAGTAAAGGAGACACTGAGACAAACATTTCGCTGTCTATGGCTTTAGTCCCTCGACAGGATACGGAAGTTTCCTCTGACAAAACTAAACTATGAAATATTTGGCCGCTTGTTGGTTAAAATATCATTTGTCGCCGATTACGATCACTGCCGGCTGAGCTCAATTCAACCCATACGACATTCAAGTAGGATAATGAAGAACAAGGGAATCACCATAAGGAAAGAGTAGATAGTTCTATGTTTCTGTAAAATAAAAGAACCGAGTTTGAAACACTAAGAACACAACATTTTCTCCTTTGAATAAGGAGAATGTTAATTAAATTACGGAAGCTAACCCTTATGACGGGCTCAAAACTGTTCTTCAACTTTTGCATCAATTTCACTTCCTCGCGCCAAAATTTATTTATGTACGTTGTATTGTTAACTTCGCTTGCCGTTTGCCTGCGAATCCAAACTGTAGAGGAAATTAATGAAGATTCCTTTCCCATTTCTCTTTTCACCGTAGAGCGTATTTTTATTATTTTGCATAAAACTAATAATCGTATGTCAGCTTTAGTGCAATTTAGTTTTGTTTGTATTGTAGAAAACGAGTAAATTACTGTTCGAGTACCTGCTGCGCTTAAATTAATAACCAGTGCGTTTTCTCGAACAAACAAATTTTGTAGAAAATTGCATTGGGCGCAGAATTTTTCAGAGGAAAATATTTCTCTTATTCTGCTCACGAAAATTATTTTTTCTTTCGAAAAAAAAGGGAAGAACAATTTTTTTTACAAAGGTTATCGTGTTTCAAAAACTTCGTTATTTACATTGTTTTATTTAGAACTTTTTTTTAAACTGAAACTATCAACTCATTTCCCAGCCCGCTCTTTGAACATCTGATGAAGAGATTGTGTGTTCGAGCAATGTGCTATTATACAACCAGATAGACTTGCAGGGGAGATCTCCCAAAAGATATTTTCATTGGTTGCAAATACAGAGCTTGTTAAAAATTGGATGACAAATATTTATCCAAAACGTGCAAACTTCAAAACTATTTCTGAGACAAATGAATAAAGGCTGATAGTTTCGAAAGAAACTGTTTGGGGCTGCGTCGGTGGGAGTAACGAAATAATTTGGATATATTAACAGAGTTGAAATGGTAAATTAGCCACCGTAATGATTACAAAAGCTGACGTTTCGAGCGTTAGCCCTTCGTCGGAGCGAATAGAGGAATTGTGGGTTGTGTGTGCTTTGAAAGGCAGAAAATGGGCTACGTTATTGGTGGGAGCATGGCAACGAGAAAAACATGAATAAATTAGTGGAATGAAAAGCGTTCGTTGATCCCTGCGGGATTTAGACTGCCGGTTTGAAAGATGAGCTTTTGTTCAAGATTTTTACGGCTTTCCGTGCCACCTAAGTGCAAGGAAAGACCGCAGATTGCCATGTGGCTTAGAATGATTAGGTAAATTAAAATGTCTAGCGACTGGTTTCGATGTGTCCTTGTCATTCCTTTCCACGTCTCGAAGGTGTTCTCGGAATCGGTCACCTAGTCTTCTGCCTGTTTCGCCGATGTATATCTTTTTGCAATAAGTGCAAGTTATGCAATAGATTACATTGGCGGAGGTGCACGTGAAGTGATCGGTGATCTTAATGATCGTTTAGGTCCCGATATTTTAGCAGTGTTGTGAATGAAAGGACACGTTTTGCATCGTGCACGAGCGCATTTAAAAGTGCCTGGTTGGTCATTAGTCTGAAAAGAACTTCTGACCAAAAAATTGCCTATGTTTTTGTCGCGTTTGAATGAAATGAGCAGAGGCTGCGAAAAGATAGTGCTTGTCTCTGGATCGTTTTGAAGTAATTTAAAGTTTTTAAGAATGATGGATTTAACTGAGTGGTTGTGAGGGTGAAAATGGCAATGAGGGAGAATATGGCAATCTGCGGTCTTTCCTTGCACTTAGGTGGCACGGAAAGCCGTAAAAATCTTGAACAAAAGCTCATCTTTCAAACCGGCAGTCTAAATCCCACAGGGATCAACGAACGCTTTTCATTCCACTAATTTATTCATGTTTTTCTCGTTGCCATGCTCCCACCAATAACGTAGCTCCATTTTCTGCCTTTCAAAGCACACACAACCCACAATTCCTCTATTCGCTCCGACGAAGGGCTAACGCTCGAAACGTCCGCTTTTGTAATCATTACGGTGGCTAATTTACCATTTCAACTTTGTTGATATATCCAAATTATTTCTAAGACAAGTGTCCGGGAAAATAATTTCTAGGTAGCGTTCGTGAATGTCTAGAGGTAAAGTAGATATGAACTTATTGTTCACACTTTTCCTGATGAGCCCAAACGATACATAGGTGAGAACTCTAGCAGGCCAATGTAATCTTTGGAACATTTTAATGTAAACGTTCTTAAAACGAATTTTGCAAATGGTGTTATTGAGCAACTATGACTTGTCTTTGGTACATATACTTTTGTGTAATGGATATGTATGGACTGCTAATCAGCAGAGACCATCGTATCAAGCGTCTTTTTTAATAATCATATAGTTATGATTAGATCCACCTTTATTTCAGCTTGTATCAGTAAGGAAATGAAAGAAAACTGTAGGACGGGCTTTCAGTTGTATCATTGTGTCCCCGACTGGTGGAGCGGACTTTCTCTGAGATAGCAGACTGGCATGTTAAAATATTCGATAGCATGAATGTGAGAAATTGAGTTATCGCTTGCCTGATTGGTTGATGGATCGACTAGTATTTACGTGCGGTATATGGCAATAACTGATTGTAAAGGTAAATATAACGACCGAAACTTTAACGACCAAAATTCGTCTTTATTGGTTTTCTATCTGCTCATCGGACCTCGTTACTCGAGTGAATATACCTCCACAAACATAACAAAAAAAACGGAACATTCCTGAGCGACTGAGGTCATGTGATGATGTCATGTGACAAAAAGGGCGGCAAAACACAAAAACAGGGAACCCAGTAACAGTAAAGTTAAGTGAGAAAAGGTCGTAACGTAAATAATTTGTACTTGCAAAGTTTTCAGTTGATGACAAATTACTCTCCTCTTATGACAGCCAAGGAATAATTGTTGAGGCTGGCACAGCAATCAACGCGTTTGGCTGTAAAATTTATGGAATCGTCGACCGCAATCGATGGTCGTAAACGGTCACAAAACGGGTTACAAAAACGGCGAAAACTGAAAAAATGAATTAAAAATAACAAAATAAACATAAATAATAACAAAATAAACATAAAGAATAACTAACCGTAAGCGTAACGCAAAGGAGAGACGAGATCAAATGAAATAAATACAACACTATAAAGAAAAACAAAGAAAAAACGTCACATCCTATATATTTTTTGGACTAAACAATAATCAGGAATCTAAACAAAAGCTTACGATCAGTGTTGCATATCATTCATTTGGCAAACTTGTTTCATATCATAATAGCCAGCTGTCTCGAAAAGGCTTTGAAATGCAAATTTATTTCACAAACCTCAGGTACACTTAATAGTTGCCATGAAATAAACGCTCCTTTAGCAGTGGAAATAATGGCACAAGAGAGCTTAGCTAAAGAGACCGAAAAACAAAACAAAACACTTGCACAACTGCGATGCGTAGCAGGAAAGAATGACGACATACACAAGCAGCTGATATTAATCGCAACAACTAACATTTTTCTTTGATCTACGGCATTTTTTGGGAATACTCTCATCCTATTCGCATTACGGAAGGAATCTTCCCATCATCCTCCATCCAAACTCGTGTATCGTTCGTTGTCTTGCAACAACTGATCTCTGAATTGGTTTGATTTCAGAGCCTTCCTCAGTTGCCTATTGGCTTTCTTTTGTTAAAAACTGGAATCTCTGCAAGTTTGGTCTGAGTGCCCACTTTACAGCAAGCCATATCATTTGTTCAGTGGCTATATTAACAATGACCGCAATAAGTGTGGACAGACTTCTCGCCTTGGTGCTCGGGCTCGGGCTGAGATACAGACAGGTCGTAACTTTGAAACAAACTTATGGTGTAATAGCCATCTTTTGGATATTGTCGATGGCCGCTGGAGTAGCATACTTTGTGGATTACCGTATATCCGTCTCCTATGGCTATATAATTTGGATATATCAACAAAGTTGAAATGGTAAACTGGCCACCGTAACGATTACAAAAGCTGACGTTTCGAGCGTTAGCCCTTCTTCGTCGCTCCGACGAAGGGCTAACGCTCGAAACGTCAGCTTTTATAATCGTTATGGTGGCCAATTTACCATTTCAACTTTGTTGATATATCCAAATTATTTCGTTACTCCCACCGACGCAGCCCCAAACAGTTTCTTTCGAAACTATCAGCCTTTATCCTAGGGCTATACTCGTATACCAATGTGTCTAATAACAGCAACTTTCTCGTACACAAAAATATTCCACCGTCTCTATCGCAGCCGCAATCAAGTGCAAATTTTTGTTCCACAACAGCCAATCCAGCCAGTTCCACTAAACATGGCGCTATACAGAAAGGCAGTGTACAGTGCACTGTGGGTTCAAGTAGCATTCGTCTGTTGCTTTCTGCCATATAGCATAGTAGCAGTAGTTGTACCCTACGATAAGCTATCCTCATCTGACTTTATACTCTTCCCATGTGCCGAGAGCATGTTTTATCTGAATTCTTCGCTTAACCCGTTTCTTTATTGTTGGAAGATTAAAGAGGTGAGACAAGCAGTAATGGAGACGCTCAGACAATCACTTCGCTGTCTTTGGGTTTAGTCTCCTGACAGTTTACGGAAGCTTTTTCGGGTACAACCAATTCATGAAAGTTTAGGCTATTAGTTGGTTATAACTGTCATTTATCAGAGAATCTCATTCAATGATGAGGCCAATTTAACTCATACGACCCCCAAATAGGATTACGAAGCAAAAGAGAAACACTGTAGGGGAGAAATCAGATAATTCCATGTCTCTGAAAGCTAAACAAACCGAGATTGAAAAATTTAGAGCGCAATGTTATCTCCTTTGAATAAGGAGAATGTTAAGTAAATCATGGAAGATAACCCTTATCACGGTTTCAAAATTAGACGTCTCTAACTATTGCGATACATTTTTTTCTTTGCGCCAAAAATTAAACTATGCTCGTTGTAATGTAAATTCCACTTGCCGTTCACCTGCGCATCCAAACAGCGAGGTACATAACGGCAGTCCTCTCCATTTTTTATTCGCTTCGCAGTGAATAATTATTTTCTTTTGCATAACATTAGTAATCATATGTTTGTAATAAAGCTGAAAGGTAAGAGCAATTGTGTTGTAGCTCCCATTGCGAGCCTATGTTTACGTAAACATCCGGGAAATCGCCCATGTGCTTTGAAAGGAAAAATCGTCGCGTTCATTTCAAAAAATGTTTTGTTGCCGTTTATTGTCGTTGTTTGTAAACCCTAAGCTCGAACAGTCGGTGAGTCTTCATTTCAGTTGTTAATGTTGTAATTTCGTTTGTTTTAAGCGTGTTTTCTGTTTGCAGAAAACCTCTCCTTTACTGGTTAGTCGAGTTTTCGACTCAAGCAAATGTTTCTGTGATATTAAACAACATGTTTTACAGAGTGGTTACCAATCCGTGTCAAACTTTGGTAACATTTGTTTTATCAGTATTGTTTTTCGAGTTGAAATTATCAGCTAATTTTCTAGCCCACTCTTAGAATATCTCAATAAGTAATTATTTCGAACAATGGGTAATTTTATATCCAGACAGACTTGTAACAGATATCTACCATAGATAATTTCATTCATTTCAAAACAAAGCTTAGAAAGCAAATTAAATTTGGAAGACAGATGTTTGTTCCAAAATTGCAAACTTTTAATCAGGTAAGGTAAGGTAAACTTTATTTGATAAGTAGGTTGAGATTGTTTGGCAGCCAAAGGGCTGATGTGGACCTACTATACACAATCGAAATTTGACAAACACAAAAGATATTAACAAAAGAATAAAAGCTATGCACAGGGAGACAACAATATATATATACATGTAAAAAACTGAGATTTACAAGAGCCTAATTGAAATAATAATATAACACCAGAAAATAAAATGCTTAAAAGTATATAAAATCATCTTTTTTTGCGGTGATCAACGTCGCTTCCTTGCTAAAAGTTACTCCGCAATGTCCCTGGTGTGTTTCTTTAATATCTGCTTATAGGAATTAAAATATTCAGGCACTTTAACTAGTCTATTTAAAAAGTTCCAGATTACAGGGCCTCTGTACTGTAAAGTGTTTCTTCCAGTATCAGATTTAAACCTAATGATAGTAAATTGATTAGGAAAGCGAGTTGACCTAGAAGTTGTCTTTTTACAGAAAAGTTCTCGAACAGATTGACACGAAGTTTCAAAATACACTTTGTGCATTAACGTAAGAACGGACTCTTTGTGAAAGTAAGAGAAGGGTAGCCAATTTGATTTACTGAGACAGATATCATCAGCCAGCGACGGTTGAAGGTTGTTTATAATGCGCGAAGCTCTTGCATGGATAGAGTTCAGAGAATTCATTGCAGGGGGTGAGCAGTTTCCCTATACTGAAATACTATATGTTACGCTGGGAATAATAGATTTGAAATAAATTTCCTCAAGTGACTGTTTAGGAAGAATTTTCATTCTCTTTAGTGCTCCAACTTTTGTGTGAAATGCTTCTTCACTGAATCAATCTGCACAGACCATAAAAGTCTATTGTCGATTTTAACTCCTAGGCAAGTGGTAGAGTCAACCAGGTTAATTAAGCCTGTCCCAAAGTAAAGGGGAGGAAGAGGACCAACAAAGGCAGATTTCTTTAGAATCATTGCCTCAGTTTTGATTGGATGAATGTTTAGTCGATTTTTTACACTCCACATGAGAACTTCCCTCATTGTTACATTTAGAGATGATATAACTTGGTCGACATTTTGGCCAATACAGTAGACTGTGGTGTCATCGGCATACATGTAAAGATCCCCTGAGTCAGTGTGGTCGGGGAGATCATTAACATATATAGTGTATAACCTAGGGCCGAGAAGCGAGCCTTGAGGGACCCCATAGTGCACAAGGTCAGTGGTAGACCAGTAGTTGCTTACCTCAGTAAACTGTCGTCTATTTGATAAATAGCTCATAAGCCATTCATGGATTGATCCTGATATACCAATGGCATGTAACTTATAAGATAATATGTCATGGGGAACAGTGTCAAAAGCTTTTTGGAAGTCAATAAAGACCGCTCCCACTGTCCAACCATTGTCAATTGCCATCTTCCACTTCTCAGTCATTGCAATGAGCATTCCTTCAGTTGAGAGACCTTTCGTAAATCCCCATTGTTTACAGCTTTTTGTGCCACAGCTGTTCAGATGATTGTAAATTACGTTGCAAATCTGACTTTCAAGGAGTTTGCTGGGAATACTAAGTAGTGAGATTGGTCTATAATTAGAAACATCTGCTTGACTTCCCTTTTTATGAATTGCATGAACTTTGGCTAACTTCCAGGGGTCAGGAAAACTGGACGAAGCCATACTGTAATAAAATACCATTAACAAGCCGTCTAAAGCAGATGATCCCGTAACAACTAAACTACGAGACGAAATACCATCAGGTCCAGATGCTTTGTTAGTTTTAAGATTCTTGAGATCACTCTTGAGCTTATTGATGTTAACCTCCAAGTCCTGTATAGTAGGGGCGACTCTGTACACGAAACTGACACTTTTCATCGGTTTCAGGGAATTTTTCAGCTAGCTCGTTTCCAATGTTTATGAAATAAGAGTTGATAAGATCAGCTTTCTGATTATCTTTGGATACTTCGTTGTTGTTTGCGTCTCTGAGGAGGCCAATGCGTTTACTCTTAGATTTACCAGTGGCTTCGTTTACAGTTTTCCAAAATGATTTAGAATCGTTAGTCTCTTTAAATTTATTCCTCCAATATTGAGCTTCAGCACTACGCAGCATCTTAGTTACTTTATTTCTAGCAGCTTTGTAATCAGCCCAAGTTTTCTGTGTTGAAGAGGTTCCACAATAGCCTTTCAAGAGTTTATATCTCTTATTCATCTCTTTCCGGATCTCCCCATTCATCCAGGGCAGCGAGCACTTTCTAACTTTGGCTTTGCGTAAAGTGACATGACCCTTAACTATGTCATTATACATACAATCCCAGGCCCAAGTAATATCATCTATGTCGTCAAAGGTAGAGCAAACCCACCGCGGAGCACTTTCCAGGTCATGCTTCAAATCATTAGGATTTTTTATCACATTTTTAAAATTTTGAACATATTTCACAAAAGGCTTTGGATTTCTGGTCTTTAACTTGTAAACAACATAGATGAACTTATGGTCGGCAATGCAGTAATCAAATATCAAGGCTCAAAGTCAATATAATTTTCGAGCATGTAGGGGACTCCCTGAAAAAAGCTAACTTTTTGGAAATTGACCGTGATGAAATCACTGTTCCATGTGTTGTACTGCGGGGATACTGAGTTCTTCAAAATCTCCACTTTATGATGGTTTTCGCGCGAGTCGTCCCAATTGCTATTGTTACAACTGGGTTTTACATGTATTACTACCACTGACAAGTTGCAATTTATGCTCACAGATTCTCAGTGTTTACGAGCGTTCAATCGAAGTTTTCCTCTTCTTTTTATCTCTTTGGTTGTTTTCACCACAGATTGCGCGGAGATCTGCTGAAATATCGAAAAATGTCCAGTTCACGTCTTCTTTGGAGTGACCGATGGAAGAAACACAGCGTCACGCCATCGTGATAGCGTACATGTTTATGACAAATGACCGGTGTTAGGATAGTTTCGTGTAGATCAGCAGACTTTAACACGTTTCAAATGACATACAAGTATAACAGTGTATCTTCAGAGGATTTCGGATTGCTCAAATTCCTATGAAAGAACTCGAAGGTGCAGCACTCAGAATCTAGATGATATGTACACGATTTGAGGTATATGTGTTACTGCCGATAAGTGTAAAGTCATGAACATCGACTTTAAGAAGAACAGGCATGCTTTCCAGCCTGTAACCGTTGATGGGAAGGATCTCTATGTTGTTAGCTCTGCCAAGATCTTAGGTGTGACTCTCTCTAATGATCTTACGTGGAATGATTATGTATCTGAGGCTATCAAGAAAGCCAATAAGAGATTATATTTCCTGGTTCTCCTTAGGAGAGCGGGAGTGGACCCTCGTGATATAATCAACTTTTACTGCAGTTATTAGACCTGTCTAGGAATATTGTTCGCCCGTTTTTCACCATGCATTGCCCGAGTATTTAAGTAATGATATCGAACGAGTACAGAAAAGGGCGTTAAGTATCATCTTACCAGATTGTTCTTACAGTCTATACTTGAGTAACTATAATTTAGACACTTTGCAGTCTCAGCGCGAGAAACAGTATTCTAAACTGTTTCATGCAATCTTTAATGACCACAAACTATCTCACTTATTTCCTACCAGTCATGTAAACCATTATAATCTAAGGAGAACTGGAAAGTACGACCTCCCTGGCGTGCGCACCAAGAGTTTTCAGTGGTCCTTCATCCCGAGCATGTGCCGACTAGCAAACAACACCGTGTGAATATTCGATTGATCAAGCCTGCCTAGTATTACTCGATCTTGGTGATATTTTATCTTTTTATACTTTTTGTACTGAGTTTCCGATACAATTGTAATTATTTATTACATTCTTGTATGTATTATGCTCCTGTAAGTATCTATTATAACAGTATATTATTGTAAAATATTATGCAATTCAGCCCCTTGGTTGCGATGTAATATTTGTTATTAAACTATTATTATTATTATTATTATTATTATATAGGAATGAATAAACGAATGAATGGAATGAATGAATAGTTACGTCGAGTGGCCCTCCATGAAGGCTGATCAAATTTTTTAAAGGATGAAACCTGAGGCGAGATTTCTCTTCGGGATATTGCTCATAAGATAAAATTATTTCCAAGCCTTGCACGTTTCATTTGTCTGAGACGTTTGTCGTTGAGAACATTAGATGTAAACATCGCCAAGTATGCAATATCTGAATTTTGAGCTTCGTTCGTAAATTGCCCCTATGAAAAGTAGAGGCCGGCCCGCAGAGATTTTTACGTATTTAAAAAATTGAATATTATAACCAACCAGGTAGGAAGTTTCCGTTCCAGAATCGTTGCACTTTTGGAGACATTTAGATAAACGATTTCCCTGTTTTACCCTACATCAAAAATGACCAAAACTGTACCCAAATAAATAATCTATTTGTACGTTTACATTTACTCCCAGGGAAAATTGAATGCAACTAGGTGAAGACCAATGATGTCGCTATATATGGCAGATGTACCAATGTGTAAAGTTGTATTTAGCTTGAGATAGAGAAATAAATATTTTACTCTTTTTTTGAGTTATTTTTTTTATGAAAATGAGGCTCCAGGCCTCCAACAAGCAGCGGTTGTTACCATGGCAACAAGAGTGCTGCAACTTTTAAAAAGGGCACTTTTGTGCATCCCCCCTGAGTACCTAACTGCATGCAAAAGTTAGAGGGGGTTGAATATTTTAATTTCCCAAGATGTTTGATTCTTACAGAGACATGTTCTTAACATTTTGTCATTAATTATGAAAAATGCTCTGAGATAAGATTTAGAAGCCACTCGACAATGTGGTCATAGTTTCTATTCACAACACTGACTCATTTGTTTTAATTCTAAACTCTGGTTCAAGTTTCTAAAACTGAACTTTTGATCGTCTGAAGCGAGTATTTGAAGCTTCAAAGCAGCACTTACACTAAATGTTCTTCTATTTCCTAGATATGACTTACACAATGATTCTGTGTGTGATGGGTTTGACGGATAATTTGCTTGGTCAAGTTGGTTTTTTTTTCGTTGGCTAGGAAACAATGACAATCCGTGCAACTGCGTACAGATTACTCATTTGTGCGATGATGGTACAAATAACATCAATGAGGATGTCTAATGAAATTTCTGGGAATATTGTTGAAATTAAAAAAAGTATCTTTTTTCAAGTTTTCATAGGAATAAAAGCAATGCCGAATAGGGATTTTCCCGTAATTCAACTCCTAATTGTAGCCCTAAATAATTCGGGTTCTTTTTGCAATCATTTTGTTATGTGTTAGAAAACAATAAAAGTGTTATTCGCCAGCAATAAATCTGTCCGTATTGGAAAAAACGTATTGTGCCTTCTGTCTTGAGTACCACCCTCGGCTTATGGCCTCGGGAGGTATCCAAGACCTTGGGCACAGTTTTTTCTAATACGGACCTCCCGGCTGTTGAATAACATTTTTATTTTTTACTGAGACATAACAAAATAATTGCCAAATATATGAATTGTTCTTCAGATAAGTACTAACGGTTCAAGTGGTATCTTGTATAAATCTAACAATATTTTTTAGCAAGTCTAATTTTTCTTTCTCCTTTAATCGTTTGAGAAACTTAACCACGGGTTGGCCATAGCTTTCACGATGCAATCAAACGTAGGGCATGTCCGAGGGGATCAATTTTGGCCGCCCGAATGCCAATTTCCAGCGCAAAAATTCAAAGGAAAACATAGGAAAAACAACTGCTGTCTCGCAAATTACGCGAGAGAAAATTGGAAGAAAAAAGTAAAGAAAGGAAAACTTTTGACTTTGTGAACACAAAGCTTACTCAGTGATGAGTATTCTCTCGATTTACAATTCCGTTTTGAGCTTTACCAAAAGTTATACGCTTCTGAAACGCTGTGCCTTTCTCGGGCTAGCGTGATTGTTTCTTACTCGAATGAGCCAACTATGTTCCGCTATCCTAAGAGCACGTCACCCAGTTATTACTGCATGACACTGGCACACGAGCCGACGTTTGACTGCTGTATTTATGATGCTCAACACCATGACTCAACATAAGTTTTGTAATGATAAGGATATTCTTGAAATTTGTCCACGTTTGACAAAATAATCTGCACTTTTGACCTCTTTCATAATAGCTGCAATAATTTTTGAAAGGTTTTACCAGTAAAAGTTAACAGGGATGAAGTGTAGCTGTCAGTAAGTGACATAGGCACCTAACAACATCCAACCGCAAGATTTTATGACTCAGATGAAAGATAAACTACACTTAACATATAAATAAAAGAAATCAGCAGTGTCAATCAAACCTTAAGAACTATTAATTTACTTAGTATTGTAATCCATACTTGAAATGCATAAAGTATCTGTCGTGGAAACGACAAGGATTTCTAAAGCTCGTCGCAATAGGACTTTGACATACACGTGTTTTCATTTTAGACGTACGAGACAACATTTAGCGCTATTATTTATGTTGCAATCAGGGAATATACCGATATTTTTTTACATTAGAAAATGAAAATATGACGCAGTTCCGTCCCTTCATTGAAAGCAGGCGACCAATTGGTTATGGTTTCGTATTCCCTCCTTCAAAGCTTTTTGCTTTTTGCTTCTAAAGTTGCAAAGCCTCGGTTTCCTTGGATCTTGGAGAAGGAAAGTCACGCTCATCTTCGTTCTATGAAAGAACTGAAATTATCTCCTATTAAAATATACACGCATATCAAGGGTACACAGCGTACTTTAAGAGAATCCAACAACTTTTCGATTTAACACTTCATTCAGGTTATATTCATCAGAAACAATTCTTCTAATGAAAGTGATAACACTCTGGAGCATTCGAGCAGCAGCGATGCTCAGTCTCTTTGACCAGAGGAATGAAGGGACATCTGAAATATCTGATAGCGTTGAATAGTTTTCTTGCCATCACTGCATTTCTTGGAAACACTGTCGTGCTGATGACTCTTCGAAAGGAACCTTCTCTTCATCCGCCCTCGATGCCTTTGTTTCGTTGTCTGACAGCAACTGATCTCTGTGTTGGTCTGATTACAGAACCCTTGAATGTCAACTATTATGTTTCCCTGTTAAAGGAGGACTGGAAGACTTGTCTCTGCATATAAGGAACGTTTCATAACAGGTTATATTTTGTCTTCCATATCTTTGTTAACAAGAACGGCAATAAGCGTGGACAGACTTCTCGTTCTGTAACAGGGACTGAGATATAAAGCCAGTGTAACTTTAAGGCGAACATATGTGGCTGTGGTTACCTTTTGGTTTATTTCCACTACCGCTGCCTCACTTTATCTCCTAAACTATCTTATCACCTTTCTTTTTGGCTTCATATTCATTTCATTCTGTATTTTTGTTTCAATTTGTTATTACACAAAGACTTCCTTTACACTACGTCACCATCGAACTCAGACACAAGAAAATGTCTCTGTTGGAATAGTGAGTCAAGCAATGAACTTGGCGCAATACAGAAAGACAGCGTACGGTGCACTGTGGGTGCAACTGGCTTTAGTGGCTTGCTAAATTCCTTATGGCATTGTTGGTGCTCTCTTTAGTAATAGTAAACTCACGCCATCGAAACTTTTGTTTTTGGAGGTTACGATACCCTCAGTATACTTAAACTCGTCGTTAAACCTGTTCCTTTCAGTTACATCCGGAAAATTTGCGAAGTGAGAAATGCTATAGAAAAGACCATGAGTCAGACACTGTCATTTATTCAATTAACAAGTGCACATTATCGGTAACAGAGCACTGAGTAGATATTTAAACTAACGATTTATTATCGTGGAAGCAACGAGAACGCGATGGAAATATTCAGTAATGAAACCCGATCAGTTATCACAAAGAACACTGAACTGAGAAGTTAGTTCCATGCTCCAAGCAAATATTCTGAGCAAGTCCACTTACAAGTACCAAAAACACAGGAAGCATTTCGATGACAAAACGTATAACATCCTCTCAGCGTAGAATGTCATAAGCGGTACATTGCCAACGAATAGCTCTTCGAATCGATCTTATTAATCCAAATTTCCTACTGATCAAAAAGGTACAGCTTTAGTTCCTATCCAAAATGTATTCAAGTTTCGCTTTGACCCAAATAAACACACATTGATGGCAAGCATGTTTAAAAGACTAAGCGGAACTCGTGCTAAGTTCAAACATGGTGCGACTGACCTAAAGAAAGACACCTTGATGGCGACCAGGTTTAAAAGGCTATGCGGAACTCGTACCAAGTTCAACCATGGCGCGACTGCGTCAAGCCACATAAAATTTAGTATTTATTTAACGCCTGCCAAACAGAACCTACTTAATTGGACATATGATTATATGAACTTCATATATTCATTGTATCTGGACAAAATGTATTGTAATAACTCAGCTTCACACTATACAGAAAATTTCCAACTCGTTAAATAATAATTTCCTCATTTGGTATTAAATGAATAGTAGTTAGAACGTAATGTTGATTGGGTTTTTTCAATAAAATATAGAATTTACCATTCAAGGAGACTTAAAATGCAAAACTGGCTCACTTGTAGAAATACTTTTTGGTATTACTGCTAGCAGTCTAAAACAAATGAGACAATAAACGACAAATTTTGCACCTCGAAGATATCAGTTTGAATTTACGACATTCTCTAAGTGCATCCCTGTCTTTTCATATTCAGAATTTGAGATAACTTCAAATTTCTGTTCGAATAAAAGATGATTTCTTAAATTGGTTCTAATCACCTTAAAAATTAAAAAGTAACACTAAGATAGAGTGTATTGTTCATCTCCACAGATTAGCGCAAAACTCTTGGAGCCGTTAATCAAAAAGCAATTCACAAATTGTAACCTTGGGAGGCTACCTTTGTGGAAAACTCGACTGGTGTAACGTGAATAGAGTCGGAGCTGAATTCGAACGCACGTATCAGTAATGCCAAAGTCCAAGTTTTAATCCAGCAGACGTAAATATACAATCAACGTGTGACTACTGTGCCGATAGCTCGAAATTATGATGGTAAAGCTTTGTGACTCCGTGGTTCGAACTATAAACGAAATAGGACGACAACTACCTAAGTATAATGAGCTACAAGAACGTAACGCTAGAAACAAAGAAACGACTATGTAGAAAACAAAAGCCCAAAATAAATGGACAACGTGACGATACTAAGATAAAATAAACCTAAAATAAATATACAGGAACTTACTTTGGTCTAGCTCCTAGAGGAGACAACAGCATGCACAATAGCAAGAAAACCTCTGGTAGATAGCCTAGCTCGTAGCCGATCGCAACCATCTCACTGAATACCCTCACGTAAACCTGAAACCTAAAACCTAACACGTGTAGGAAAACGGAAAGAGTCCCTACGGAGCGCGCTAAATTATTGACCAGCGAACGAAACGTCATATAAAACTATTAACACGTAACGAGTAAACGAAACATACAAAACCGCGTTTAAACCTAACACAAATAAATATATTTCCACTTCAGCTCTGCGTAAATATTACTGCTACATGCATTCAAGAAACTTCCACATCAAGTGGTCACTCAAAGATGTTATTCAGAAGGTTTCCAATGTCAGTTATAACGAGAGGGTTGGTACCAGAGCTTGGTGAAGTTTCTCTTTTTATGAGAGTGTTAAATGAACTAAATACGTTCCTTCGGAGAGGTCACCAAGGATACTAAGGCCCTCCCTGCATGTTACAACTGGTATGCTGCAACAGGGATAATAGCACAAGTAAACCTAACTGGAGACACCTCAGATCCACTACGATGCAAGGGCAATTGGACAGACGAGGTGTACAAAGCTGTGATAGGCATTTCAGCTTTCAGCATCTTTTTAGCCGGCGATTATCGCACTTCACAAAGAATCTGTTCTGTCTCAACCGTCCAAATTCTTGTGTCAATGTCTAGCAACAACGGATCTTTGCACTGGTCTTATTTCAGTCTGTTAGAACTGTTTATCGGTTTTCTGTCATTCACAAAGATTGGAAACTTACTGTCATGAGTGTAGACAGACTTCTTGCTTTGTTATTGGGGCTAAGGTACAAAAATGTTATAACTTTGGGCGCACATTTGTCTTCGTGGTCATTTTTTGGGTCGTTGTCATAGCCACTGCATCTTCCTTCTTTGCGAATCCCCGAATAACCATGCGGATTACCTATATCGTTTCACCATTTTGCATTGTAACAGCAACGTTCTCTTAAGCAACAATTTTTGTTCCTCTCCGTCGTCACCAGAATCAAATGCAAGTTAATAGACTGCAACAAACAGGCCAGCGAGTCTCCTTAAACATGATGCGGTACAGAAAAGCGGTGTACAGTACACTATGGGTGTAGGTGGCACTCCTACTTTGCTATCTACCGTATTGCATAACAGTAGTAACTGTTACTAAAGATAAAGTGTCTCCGTTTGATTTTATTGCCTCGGAATATGTTAGGACCTTGGTTGACTTAAACTCGTCGCTTAACCCGTTCCTTTACTGTTGGAAGATTAGCAAGATGAGAAAAGCAGTGAAGGCGACAATTGAGACTGAAGAGCACTTTCCTGACCATCAGAGGTTAGTCCACCATCAAGGCACGGAAGTTTCAACCCTTACGAATACAAGCTTTTGATAGATGTGTCAGTTAGTTGATGCAGAGGCTAACAGTGAAGCAATATTTGTAGGAATTGTTATTCAGATTAACATTGGCGGTTCAATAACTTTGCCGTCAGGTGGCATCTTGCACAAATCTTTCTCTTTTAATCGCGTAAGAAAATTAACCACAGGTAGGCCAGAGCTTACACGATGCGGTCGAACGTAGAGCATGTGCAAAGGGATCAATTTTGGCCGCCCGAGCACCAATTCCAGCGCTAAATTTCAAATAAAACACAAGAAAAACAACTGCTGTCTCGAAAGTTACGCGAGAGATAATTGGAACGATATAGAAATCTTTAAAGGAAGAGAAAGCTAGAGAAAAGGAGAACTTTTGTGCACAAAGCCTACTCAATTATGGGTATTCTGTTGATTTACTACTTCGTTTTGAGATTTAAAAAAAGTTATATGCTTCTAAATCACCCTGACTCACTTGGTCTAGTGCAGGTGTTTGAGACTTGTGTGAGTAAGCTTGGTTTTGACAGCCTAAGAGCATGCATGCCACCAAGTTATTTAAATTTTGCCACATGAGGTGACGTTTGACCGCTGTGTTCAAGATGTGCAACCCGACTCAAGTTATGTCCCAACTTGCATTAGGATATTCGTCAACTTTATCCACGGCTGAGAAAATTATCTGCAATTTTGACTTCTTTCATAATAGAAGCAATAATTTTTAAAAAGCTTTTACCAGTACAAGTTAACAGGGACGGATGTAGCTGTCGGTGAGAGACATTAGGCGCCTAAAAACATCCGACAGCAAGCTTTTTTTAATTAAAGATAAACTGCCGGCACTTAACATGGAAATACAAGATATCAGCAGTGTCAATCAAACTGTAATAACTATTAATTTACTCTGTATAATACTATTTTTTTTAATAATAATTAAAATCCAAAACCAAATCTATCGTGGGAACGCCAAAGATTTCTGAATCTCGTCAGAACTAGACTTTCCCATAGATATGTCTTCATTTTAGACATAGAAAAAAGCATTAATTTCGTGCGATTATTTTCTATGTACTCAGAGGACATACTGGTGTTTGTTTACATTAGAATATGGAAATATAAAGCAGTTCCGTTCCTTCATCGACAGCAGCCGGTCAATTTGATTATGGTTCCGAATTCCCCCTTCAAAGCTTTTAGCTCCTAAAGCGTCAGTCTCCTTCAATCGTGGTGAAGGCAAATCAGGCTCACAAAATTTAAATCTTCTCCTCCTAAAATAAACACCCGTGGCTAGAATATATTTAAGAAATATTCAACAGATTTTATTTTCAACACTTCATTCGGGTTCTGTCCACCAGAAACAACTCTCCTCATGGAAATGGCAAACTTTTCTGATGGCAAAAAATACTCTGGAGCGTTTGAACAGCAGCGATGCTCAGTCTCTTTAACAAGAGGAATAGAAGGACATCTCAAATATCTGATAGCGTTTAATATTTTTCTTTCCCTCATTGCATTTCTTGGAAATACTGTCGTGCTGGTGGCTCTTCGAAAGGAAACTTCTCTTCATCCGCCCTCGAAGCTTTTGTTTCGTTGTTTGGCAGCAACTGATCTCTGTGTTGGTCTGATTACAGAACCCATGAATGTCAACTATTGGGTTTCCCTGTTAAAGGAGGACTGGAACACTTGTCTCTATGCATATAAGGCATGTTTCATAACAAGTTACATTTTGTCTTCCATATCTTTGTTAACAATAACGGCAATAAGCGTGGACAGACTTCTCGCTCTGTTACTGGGGCTGAGATATAAACCCATAGTAACTTTAAAGCGAACATATGTGGCTGTGATTACCTTTTGGTTTATTTCCACTACCGCTGCCACACTTTATCTCTTAAACCATCTTATCACCTTTCTTTATGGCTACATATTCATTTCTTTCTGTAGTTTCATTTCAATTTGTTCCTACACAAAGATTTTCCTTACATTACGCCGCCATAGAATTCGCGCACAAGAAACTGTCTCTGATGCAATACTGAGTCAGGAAATGAACCTGGCGCGATACAGAAAGGCAGTGTACAGTGCACTGTGGGTGCAAATGGCTTTAGTGGCTTGCTATATTCCCTATGGCATTGTGGGTGCTCTCTTTAGTCATAGTAAACTCACGCCATCGAAGTTTTTCTTTTTAGAGGTAACAATATCCTCAGTGTACTTAAACTCATCGTTAAATCCATTTCTTTACTGCTGGAAGATTAGCGAAGTGAGGAATGCTGTAAAGAAGACCATCAGGCAGGCACTTTGTCAATTAACAAGCGCACTTTTTCACTAAAAGAGCACTGAGTATATACTCAAATATCATCATAGAAGCAATGAGAACGCAATTCTTAATGGAAATAATCAGTAATAATACCGATGGGTTATCACAACTGAGAACACTGAACTGAGAAGTTAGTTCCACACTCCAAGCAAATATTTAACATGTCTAGCTACTAACAAGTACCAAAAACGCAAGAAGTATTTCGATGACGAAACGTATAACATCCTCTCAGTACAGAACGCCATAAGCAGTACATTACCCACGAATAGCTATACGAATCAATCTTGTTAATCTATGACTGATAAAAAAAGTTAAAGCTGTAGTTCGTATTCAAAATGTTTTCAAGTTTCGCTTTGACCCAAATAAACACACCTTGATGGCAACCAGGTTTAAAAGATTACGCGGAACCCGTGCCAAGTTCAACCATGGCGCGACTGCGTCAAGCCACACGAAGTTTAGTGATTATTTAACTCTTGCTCGCCTTCAGTAGTTGCCAACCAGGTCCTACTTAATTGGACAAAATGTGATGTGATAACTCAGCTTCACACTAGGCAGAAAATAAAATTTGAACGTATGTGTCGCAGAGCATCCATATTTAATGTTTACTGGTCCCACTTGGCTCGCCCTCTCGCCAGGAGAGAAGATTCGTCTCCGTGAGTGAGATTTTGCTTCAATGCGAGAATTTTCGCAGCGCAGTACGTGTGGCAGACTGATTAAGAACAAAAAAACATCCTTAGAACAGAAAAAATTAAAATAGAGAAAACCAAAACGCGACCATGCTGACGAGGGAGAAGATTGTGGGGAACATGAATACGCATTTGATTACAATTTCGACGAAGTAGATGAAAAAGTTTTGAATCAGAAAAAAATTGATTCAATAAAAAACATAATGGTGTTCTGTTTAAGCTAGAACAGAGAAAAGATATTCCAATGATTTTTGACACAAGCTAAAAGATTATCATAATCACATATGATCTTTTTATTAAGTCATCGAATAAGGGATTTATTATTCCAATATCGTTTCACTTTTTAATATTTTGATTTAAGCTTGCATTATATATCCCTACGTCCTTATCTGTGCATCGAATCAATCGCATAAGGAATACAGAGAAAAGATAAAAACAACGGAAAGTGTTCTCTATGACCAATAAAAAGATTCGGCCGCGCTTAAAAGTTTTTTTTTTCCTAGGTCAAGCCTGAAAAACAAAATAAAATCATAGTTTGGATCATTTACTGCGGCACTTTTGTCGCTCTGTATTTTGCCCTCGCAATATACAAGAGATTTGTGACCATAAAATCAGTAAGATGGCCTCACTTGCCACGAGAGTCTTACATAGCTCAGTGGTTTTATTTCTAAGTTTGCTTGTTCCATTTAGTGAATAAAATCTTCCTTCACTAAACCACCAGGCTAAACATGTACAATTTTCATCAACATCATCGTTGCGCATAAGTATCACATATCAAAATTTTTATTCTCGCAGTTGTAGCTATGAATTCGAAATGATAAAACGGCTCAGCTTGCCATGAATCTTGCATCTCAGTGATAGAGCTTTAAAATTACAAATGGTAATTTCGTAGGTTTGAGTCCTAATGGGAGCGCTCGAAGTTTTTAATGTTATTTTTATTTTTTATTTAGGTATACTTTTGTCATTCACTGAAGATCATCTTTTTTTACTAAATCACCAGGCTTAAAATTTTCAATCGTCATTTACATCACTCTTGTGCATAAGCATCACATATCGAGGAACTCAATAAATCGATGCTTAAATCGAGGAAATTCTGCTTTATTTGGGGTAAGTGCGGCGAAATTACGTATGAAGGCAGTAATTGCATTGAAATCTTAAAATTCACCACTTACCACGCATTGAAACTATTCTTTGAAAGTATTCTTTGAAAAGTGGTCGTAGAAAATAATGTTTTTCAGGCTACTTCTAATTTCAAGGTCACGTGATTGAAAAGAGGATTAGAACTTATTTTAATGCGTTCGGAAGTCATCATTTACTCGAACAAAAACTTGAAGTTATCTTAAATTATTAAGAGAAAGGTACAGATCCACTCAGAGAATGTCATATATTTAAAATAATATCTTCGAGAAGCAAAATCTGTTTTTTGTTGTCTCATTTGTTTTAAGCAGCTCGCAGTAAAACTAAAACGTACAAGTAACAAATATACGATGCCCCAGAAGGGTCACAGTCCAGTTTTATTTTTTGACAGTCCAGTTTTATTTTTTGACAGTCCAGTTTTATTTTTTGACAGTCCAGTTTTATTTTTTTTTGACAGTCTAGTTTTATTTTTTTAGACAGTCCCGTTTTAATTTTTGACAGTCCAGTTTTATTTTTTTGACAGTCCAGTTTTATTTTTTTTGACAGTCCAGTTTTATTTTTTGGGTCACAGTCCAGTTTTATTTTTTGGGTCACAGTCCAGTTTTATTTTTTGAGTAGTCACCAGATCTCCCTCGATTGAACCTTCATCAACTGTACACTGAAAGGGCGGGAATTTCAATTTTCCGCCATTTTGATTCCAAAGTACAAAGTACAAAATGCCGTTACCAACATATACGCCATGCATGAGCGACAGTGATAATTCTGACGGAAATGAGCTGGAACTTATATCACAGTACTTCAAACAGGGCTACAGCAATCTGGAAATACTTGAATTTTTGAAACTCCACGACATAGCTATCAGTTTATCAACCCTGAAAAGACGTCTTCGATCCTTAGCCCTGTCGAGAAGATCCACCATATCTGATGATCAACTGAAGAATGCCATCGAGAAGGAACTTGGGAAAAGTGGTTGTTTTGTGGGATACCGTAAGATGTGGTCCAGGCTCAGAAAGAAGGGGGTTATTGTTAAAAGAGCAACCGTCATGAGGTGTCTCAGAGAACTCGATCCTGATGGCGTGAATAGCAGACGAAAAAAGAGGCTGCGTCGAAGGGCTTACCACTCGAAAGGACCGAATTTCATATGGCATATCGATGGCCACGATAAATTAAAGCCGTATGGCTTCAGCGTGCATGGATGTATCGATGGCTTTTCAAGAAGGCTTATTTGGCTGGAGGTGGGCTCCACAAACAAAAACCCAGAAGTGATTGCATAATACTATTTGGACGCTGTAAAGCAGTCAGGTGGCGTACCAAGAAAGATCAGATCGGATGATGGAACTGAAAACAGTGTCATTGAGGCAATCCATACTTACCTTAGGTCTTCACACAATGATGATAATTCCGGTGAGAGATGCTTTGTCATTGGCAGATCAACAGCAAACCAAAGAATTGAAGCCTATTGGTCCCAACTTGTAAAAGATGGCCCTGGTTGGTGGATAAATTTTTTCAAAGATTTGTCAGACTTGGGCCTATTTAATGGCTCTGACCCTGTTCACCAGGATTGTATTCGATTTTGCTTCATGAACATATTCAGACAAGAGCTTTATCAAGTTGCTGAAATGTGGAATCAACATCAAATAGCATCAAGCAAGTTTGGTAACAGCACTGGTCCTAGAGGAAAACCCGACTGCATGTATTTCCTGCCCCACCTCTATAACACAGAGGACTTCAAAGAAGACATTGATCTCCATGAACTAGAAGAGTTTAATGATAATTCAACCATGTGTTCCGCTGATTTTAGTGAAGAGTTTGGGGAGTTTGCTTTAATAGTTATGAATGTTCTTGGACTGAGCTTACCACAAGATGTTAACGAAGGACTTGATCTCTATCTGCGACTAATTCAAGAGATTGACAGGTTAACGTAATAAATGAGCTTTTCTGATGCAGTGCTAGGTTTCCAGACTTCCTTGGTTCAACTGACCTGTCGTAATTGGATAGACGTACAGAGGAGAGGTACTTTTAAGTATCTATTATCTCTCCTCTGCAAATCTATCTCAAAACATCTTCATGGCCTGCTCTTTTGCCAAGAGTTATATTATTGTTGCACTTCTTTCTGTAAAAACAGAATGCTTATGATATGAAAATAAAACAAAACGCAAACACTGGAAAATCTCAATATCCTTTAATAATAGCATACACATCTTGGAATATTCTGTCCAAGCGCATACTGACAACTTAATAACCAAAATCCTAAAGAACTGGCACCAAGCCATCTGCCCTCACGTTTTCCCTCTCTAACTCTCCTGAACATTCAAGCTTTGCTTTGCTTAAGCCTTTTCAAGGCAGAAAATCATTTTTAACTGAAGCATTGTGTGATAGTCACATAAACTGGAAAGGGACAAGGCAAATGAATTGGGTCAGTTAATCAAATGTGAACTGAACATGTATAACATACTTCTTAGTTACCTAATTGATGAGCAAACTTAACCCAACATGTGAGGCATTGTTCTTGTGTTAATGATTACAGTAAGGGAACCGCAAAGAACATAAGGGAGTACATATGGTTTGATTACAAACAGTGCTATCTATCTCAAGATTGAAAACCTGTCACATGCAGAAAAAATAAATGCTTCAGAACAATGTTTGTTCTGTCTTGTTTGCTTGTTTTTATTGCATTTTTTAGAGTATGGACTGAAAGAATGTTGACATAATGAAGAGGATTGACTTGGGAAATAAATTCTTTAGTCAGTCCATTCTTTTCATGGTTAGCATTGTTTCCCTCCCAATCCTTAAACAAAACATGTAAAAAAACAAACAAAGAGCCAAACCAAAAGTAGGCAATTGAGCTAAGACAACAAGAGCAGATAAATAAATGCCAAGTTATTCATAATCATCACAGGGCTATGCAACCCTCCTTGGGTGAAGGTTGCAGAGGAAACAACACAACAATATCAGGTCATTTGGTCAATAACAGGCAAATAATTCCTACTATAACCAAAATTAACACAACCAGGTACAAATCAAGGAAGAAAATCAAGGTTCTAAACAAAATTTCCCCTCACAATTTGATAGTATGAATTCATTGAGGCGTTTCCCTTCCTCAAAGTAAAACTATAAGTAAATATTTAATACTACATGTAGTCACGAGTGTGAATTTGCATGATGACAATGCGGCTTGAAGAGTTAACTCACATAATGTCCATTTCCCAGCTACTTTTTTCCAAAATATTATTGAACTGCTGTCTCAATTCAACAAAATTGGAATAAGTGGAAGGCAGTTCCAGAAGCGGCCCACACGTGTGAGCTATAGGTCTGGAACTAGCACCTTCCAGTCTGGTAAAGGAGACTTCAATCTTGTTGGTAGTTAAGACATCAGAAGCTGTTGTGAACCTTAAGAACTGGACTAGTTTTGCATTGTCTAATCCTCGTATGTATCTTTGCAGAAATTTTAGCGCATCTCGTTCTGCTTCAGAGTTTGGCTGTGCTTCAAGTGAATTAAGAACTTTCTTGTTTGTTGGATTAATTCTATCATAAAAGCCTTGGATACCTGCAATAGTCTGAAACTGTGGATACTGTTTCAGCTCTTGGACCATAGGCTGCCAGGTGGCAACCATGACATGAGGTTTCTGTATCAGCTCCTGATTGGCAATCTCTACAAGCACTTTCTTGATATTCTCTGGACTGACCTGTGACCTACAATTGAATCTCTCTAGGAAATCAAACAAATCATCATTTTCAGCTGCAAAGTCAGCTTTTCCAAGAAAATTTGTAACTAGCTCTTCTTCAACAGGAGACAAGTATTTAATGAAAGACTCAAGAACAATGCCTTCAGGAACTTCTGCATCAAACAGGCAGTGGCACATGAAAGCCTTTGATAAGAACAAAGGGAAGTAGGAAACTGATCTAAACCCCTTCACCAAAATTCGACCAATAGCTCCCCACTCCTTAATGAAATGATCATGCCTCACAAAGGGTACTCTTTCTCTTTCCCCTATTGTCATGCTATTTGCAAACTCCTTTCAGAATAAAGAGAAAACTTCTCTTGAAACTCCAATACCCACACCCTCTTCTTTTTGCCCCCTCTCATTGATAATTGTAAACACTAACTCAGATTGCAACATTTTCTCATCGTTAAAATGCTCAATCATATCTTTACAAATACATGAACGATGAACTGTTAGTGAAAGCCCCTGCCCGGCAATTTCGCCATTTTCTGAAACTATGCATTCAGCTGATTCTCTTGCCATACCAACTGTAGGTAATTGGACATAACCTCCCTCTTCAAGCACTCCACAAGGCCCGTCCACAGTGCTAGGGGACACTTCGTCCTCACTTGGTGAAACAAACCTTTGATCTTGATTATCTTGACTTTGCACAGTTAGATGACAGGTGTCTCGTTGAAAATGGGCCAAACGGAGCTCTCTCATTTCATGCACAGACACTGGACTAATAAAGGAAGTCAACTGATCATTTGCATGAATGCTTTCGGGCTGAAACTCTTCAGGTTGTTCAGTGTCAACTGAATCGGCCATGAGACTTTGCTGGTACTCGAGGTCCTGCTCACAACGGACACAGTTTTTTCCTTTCTCAAAAGAACAGCTACAGACATTGTGCACCTCGCTATCATCAGATTTAGTAGTACATGCCGTTACTGATACTGTGACAGAACTTACTTTTGTGGATGACGTGTTGTCTGTGTTCGTCGCCTCTACGTAATTGCTGTCTTCAAATTCATCACCCATAAGATGTCGTGGTTGGGTGCGTAGGTAAAAGTAAGTGGAGGAAGGATACAATCCATTACTCTTCAGGTAGTCTTCCACAGTTCCTTTGCCAGGAAAATCGAAAATTGTCACCCCCGTTGTGTCACAGATCCATTTGTTCATTTCGTCTATATGACCAGCAAAACTGTTCTTTCCACCCGGGAAAAACAACGCACACGCCCTCTCCACAAGCTCTTCCATCTTCAGTGGATCTGCATCAGTATATGTTATAAAGCGATTGCCACCGCCATTCTTTTGACGAACAGTAACAAACTTTTTCTTAGTTTGGTCATAATGCATTCATCTTACTTGTACCCTATGCTACTTTTCAATTTTCCGCTTCTTGTTTGAACTGCTTTTGCCTCTACTGCCATGCCGAATTCGGTTCAGAAGACCAGATAGTCGGTTGAACGTTCGCGATGAAAATGTATTCGGTGTCGATCCCGCCGAGACCGACCCTTCTTCAATTTGGCCACTATTATGTTGGCTAACAGAAGACACCGTTTCTGATTCAATAGAATTGGAGCGCCGCAACTCCTCCTGCACAGTTTGTCTTATAATAGTGTCCATCGTACAAAATGGCTGCCAAACAAACAACACGTGTAACATGCAACACATCGAGAGAGATCTGGTGACTACTCAAAAAATAAAACTGGACTGTGACCCAAAAAATAAAACTGGACTGTGATCCAAAAAATAAAACTGGACTGTGACCCAAAAAATAAAACTGGACTGTGATCCAAAAAATAAAACTGGACTGTCAAAAAAAATAAAACTGGACTGTCAAAAAAAATAAAACTGGACTGTCAAAAAATAAAACTGGACTGTCAAAAAAAATAAAACTGGACTGTCAAAAAATAAAACTGGACTGCCAAAAAATAAAACTGGACTGTCAAAAAAAATAAAACTGGACTGTCAAAAAAAATAAAACTGGACTGTCAAAAAAAATAAAACTGGACTGTGAAAAAGATAAAACTGGACTGTCAAAAAAAAATAAAACTGGACTGTCAAAAAAAAATAAAACTGGACTGTCAAAAAATAAAACTGGACTGTCAAAAAATAAAACTGGACTGTCAAAAATTGAAACTGGACCGTCAAAAATTAAAACTGGACTGTGACCCTTCTGGGCCATCGTACAAATAAGCCAAGTTTGCATTTTTAAGTTTCCTCGAATAACAAATTTTCTTTTTCATTAAGATAGCGTGTTTTTCCATCTCCTTAGTTAGATGTACGTAACAGTTAACAACCCGCAAATTGAAATACGACCTTTAATTTAACACTTAGTGGATCGAAATACGGAAAGCAAACATCTTATACACCTCCTTTGTTTTCAACCTCACTAGAACGCACTACACACACGCGGACGCACTAAAACTTGCTGTTGTTAAAACACTCCACGTTTTCAAGAAAACTGGGAATCAGAAATTATAACGATGGGATAAGGCTGAATCATTTGAATAGCTTTGATGCTCAATGGCCTTGACAAGTGGAATACAAGAGAAATACAATCTATTTTTTAACATTGTAATATCTGCCACTGCATTCATTGGAAACACGCTGATTTTACTTGCCCTTCGAAAAGTTCTTCCATTTGAACGCCGTCTCGATTCTTGCTCCGATGCTTAGCAGTAACTGATCTGTGCGTTGCTCTCTTTGTAGAGCCCCTTTATATCACCTATTTAACGTCCATTATCAACGACGATGTGAGTCTTTGTCGATTTTCAGCTGTAGCATCGTTCGTGACAGGGTATATGTTAGGTTTATTATTCTTGCTGACTTTAACTAGAATAAGCGTGGACAGACTTCTCGCTCTCTTACTGTGGCTGAGATACAGACAAATAGTAACCGTGAAGAGAACTTATGTAGTCCTTATAACCTTTTGGGTTCTGGCCTTTGTAGTCTCAGTAACTTGATAACGTTATGTCTGATAACCTCAGTCCTCTCGTAGACAAAGATTTCCTTCGGACTTCGTCGTCATCAGAGGGGGTTGCTATAATGCGAGCCTGCGAGCCCGAGCCTTTTATGACGAGCCGGAGCCATTTTTTGCGAGCCCCGGGAAAATAACATCCAAATCTGGACATGATGCCATTTTATGGTCTTGATTACTGCAGTCTTCATGTGTTCTGCAAAGTGCAATAGGCCTTTTGCAGGAGTTGATCATGTCACCGATTTCCCCTTAGCAACGCCATGCTGACTGGCAAGCCATTCTCTGCGTTGAATGACAACCAGCTGTTATCTTTGTATTGAAGTGTGTCTTCTTTTTTGTGTTTAAAGTGCTCTAAAGGTTAATCCTAATCCGTCTCTTTGTCAACTGGAAATATATTATTGCCAAAGCTTACCATACAGTGAATTTTGTGAGATTTCCGACGGAAGTAAGAGAATTGTAGCGTTTACGGCGACCAAAATCTAAATTCTAAAGTTCAAGGGCGTGTCGCTCCAAAACGAGGTTAACGAGGTGTTTGGGACTATTTTACTGATCGAAATGACAACCCAAAGTTGACTGTTTGCACGAATCTTTATTCTTGAAAGGCAAACGACCACAAACCACAATCAATGACGAAAATAACGATTATTCTGACAGTCAATTAATCTATCGAACGATCGATCCTAAACTGAAACAACAATACAACGAAGTTCTATCAATCTAACGAAAAGCCGCGGAATACATGATCAAAGAATCGCATGTTAAATACTGGGCTTTAAAGTCTGTAACGAGATTAACAATACAAGTGAAACAGAACAAAAGTTTGGAAACAAATTGAAAGAGTTTTGATGACTGATAAACAGCCCATTGTTCCATCTAAATGATGGGCGTTCACTGACTCGCAAATTGGCACGAATTTGGCCTTTAAATCTTAAATCTATACAGATCATTACAATATTTGTTTGTATATTGTCGCCCAACACTGAAAAGGCTGGGGAGGAAAAAACAAAGTTACAAAGGTACTCACATATCGGTCCAGCTTGTGCCAGAGGTTGAGAAATCGAAAGGGCGAAAGTTTACCAAGGCTATTCAAAACTTACGAAGAACTGATTAAAGGGACGCTAAATTTGCCTTTTATATGCGCATGGTGACGCTGAAAGGTCCGATTACAAAACCAATAGAAATACAGAAAAACAGATAAGCATTGTAACTATGTGGCTATCTAAGATCATTCTGAAATTAGTGAACTAATCAATAATCAATCAAAAAATGAGCCTTCTGGCTAATGTCCTTGACAAGAATTTTGACGAAGTTATGACTTCGCGAAGTGAGCGCCAGCAAGACAAACATGGCGGAATCAACAATGAGTAAGTAACGCAATTTTTTGTTAATATCTGAACTTTGTTTGAATTTTCTTTTAATATTAGTTACAGCTGATCAGATGAACCTTCCTTTAACAGCTAATGAGACTCAATGCTTGTCTTTCGATCTCGATTCGACATTCCAGGACGCCTCACAGACAAAAGCACAACAAAAACAATCTGGACCATGGAATCTCAAAACACGAGAAATCGTAAATTTGTTTTCATTTTGAAGATCTTCAATAAAAAATGACGAGACTGATCTTTTAAGATTGCTATCAATTATTCTCTCGACTAATCTTGTATTTCTTCACATATTTAAGCGGAACATCCTTCCAAGAGGATGAAGAAGTGCACTGATCATTGTTGTGTTCCAGACTGTGAGGGAGACGCTCGATAGGATTCCTCTCTGTGTTTTCATCGAATCCCAAAGAATATCGACCTTGGAAAGATCTGGATTTCAAAAATTAGAAGAGATGAAGGTGATCTTTTCAAGGTTAGAACTGTTTGCTCGATTAAGTGAACACCAATTGATCTAACATTGGACATGATAGTAAATGTAGTTCGTGGCATTTTTGTCAATCATTGTAATTTAAAGCCCGTGTTTCTTTTTCACAGATTACAAACAATACCAGAGTATGTTCCAAGCATTTTTCGGAGGAAGACTTCTTGCCCACTGACAATGCAGGACGTCGACTGTTAAAGCAAGGTGCATTTCCTCGCATATTTACATGGAAGCCAAATGCCAAAGTGAGGAGAAAAATTATTCGTCATGTTGAAAGGTAACTTTTCTTTTCCTTGTTATGTTAAACTTCTAGAATATTCCATGCTCAAAGGTCATTCTGTTCCTATTTCTGGGTCTTCGACTGAGACACATGAAAATGTTGATGTTGACATGGAAGAGAACCAACAAACTGAGATCAGCAGTGAAAGTAGTGAAATAGATGTTCTTAGAGAAAAGTTGAAGGCCTTAGAGCTAGAGTTGAAATCCACTAGAGATGAATATTCACAACTCCAACCCTGCGCACAATTAGAAATTCAGAAGGCAAATTTGGCTACAAAACAGGCGAGAGATGAAATAGAAAAACAAGAAGTTACTCTGAAAATATATAAATTTGGGTTAGAAAGGATTACTAGGTATAATAGTAGCATTAAGTTTTATACTGGGTTTCCTACTTATGAACACCTAATTGCTTTCTATGAATTTGCCAAGCCATCTGCTGAAAACATGACATACTGCTATGCTTCAGGTGTACTAGATAGCAGGCCATCATCACGGTCAATGCTCTTGATTGATGAATGCTTTATGTGTCTTGTTCGTATCAGACTTGGATTATTTCAGCAGGATCTTGCTTTTAGCTTTAATTTACACCCTTCATCAGTAAGTCCAAAGCTCGCCACTTGGATCAACTACCTTTAGTTTTTGTTAGCTTCTCAGTCTATTTGGCCAACCAGAGAACAGATAATTCCATGTCAGATGAATTTTTAAAACTCTATCCCAACACAAGAGTTATAATTGATTGTACAGAGTTGTATGTACAAACACCATCTTCTTTACTTTTACAATCACAGCTCTACTCTGCTTACAAGAGTAATACAACATTAAAGGGACTTGTGGGAATATCTCCAAAAGGAGCCATTATTTTCGTTTCTAAGCTATACACAGGTGCTATTTCTGATAGGGAAATAGCCAGATGTTCTGGAATACTTGATCTTTTAGAGCCTAGTGATAGTGACGTGGCAGACAAAGGTTTTGAAATTGAAGACTTGCTACTGGTGAAAAAATGTAACTTTAAATCTCCCTCCATTTTTGCAAAGTAAAAGCCAATTTGCTAGTCATGAAGTTAAACAAACGAAAACTATTGCCAAGTTAGGAATACACGCAGTGCGAGCAATACGAATACTGAAAGAATTTCATATCTTTGATTCAGATATACCTTTAAATACACTTGGGTCTGTCAGTCAAACTTATAGCATGTTTACTAACAAATTTTCAAGGTCCACTTATTAAAGATGATGAGTAGTATTGAATAGATACAAAAAAACCAAAAGATATGATTTAGTAGCTGACTTGAGCTTCTTCATTGTGAACCAAATAAAAGTGACTCTTTTCGACATATGATAGAAAATCACTCTGACTATCATTGTATTATTTGTAGAATTGTTATGGTTTAACTTGGACATAGGATGACAATCATTATTAAACTCAAAATTAAATTAATTTTTACAATAATATTATCATCAATGTTGCAAATAGTAATTGAAGAAAAAAGCATCAACTTTATCCTTTGCATTTTGAAAAAACTCTTTGTCATAATAGATTCTTGAACATACAAATGTGTTGTCATCAATATAACTAAAAAAGTCACACCACTGTAAGCCAGTGAGCCCCAGTTGGCATTGCACTTGGTAAAAATCATCATGTGTTGTCTTAAGAGAGTACTCATTTTGGGTATTCTTGGACAAATACCTCACATTATCAAAACTTGTCTCATCCGCTTTTACAACTTTGACTTCCAATAATCCAAAAGGATCTAGTCCATTTTCAGAAGCAGCAATGTCAAATACTTTTCTGTCAGGACTACACCCTAACCATGGGCACTTTGGGTTGATGATAAGGCCTGAAGGGAAAAGGTTGACAAGGTTGACAAGGTCAATTCCTCGTCTCATAGCAGCTGTTGTCATATGTCTCGAAGGGTTGAGTTGCTCCACAAGCCTTTCAAAGTTGCCCACTCTTCTAGCCACTAAACCAAACTTGCTTGCTGTAATCCTCTTTCTACGCAGAAGATACCACAACTGACTTGAATTTTGTTGTACAGTTTTACTACGTCAATTGCAACATCTCTATCAAGATTCAATGATTCCAGTGCAGCTTGCTTATCACTGGTTAAACAAATTTTGAAGGCATTTTCAAATCTATCACCAGAGTCTTCATAAGGTAGAAGTGGGAATCCTGCTAAAGTGAAATAATTAATAATGTAATCTTGCGAAAGCTTTTGCTGGTAGGACAAAACACTTCCTTTTAATGCACTACCAAATTTTGGAGTCACAGTTTCTAAGTTAGCGAGATTATCTTGATGGGGAAGAATACTAGCTGTAATAGGGACAGGAGATAGTTCCTCAAAGGAAGTTGAATGAAGCAGTCCATAGTACTTAGATGGTGAATATAGAGTTAATTTGATAAATTTCGAATTCTTTGCACCCATTTGAGGTTTCTTGACTAGGATGTCTTGAATTTGCTTTCGTTCGATCTTTTTCCCTCTTGGAACGCTCCATCGTCGCTTCATACTAGTACAAGTCAATTCATCAGGCAGAGACTTAAGACCAAGTTGTTTACAGTGTGCCAAGTAGAAAAACAAAGCAATGATGTGGTGGCAATATCCATCTATTCCAGCAACACAACTGCATTTCCCGCTCAATGATTTATCTTTCAACTCGATATTTGCTGAGATATTATGCGGGGACTCGGTTTTTTTCATTGATCGAAAGCATTTGGCTGTTATAGCAACTTAGTCAGCCGTGTAACTAACTGAAAGGAAGAAAATATACGCTTATCAGAATCACGCATCACGAGCGGTTAAGAACTTAATAAATTGTTCCCTCAAAAAGTGTTGCGGTCACTTTGTAACTTAAAATTAGAAAATGTAAAGCTTTCAGAATATATTTCTGTAGGAAGTAAATACCCTTTATTTCGTGTAGATAGCTAGGTTCTGCGAAAAATTTGTACGCTTTCACTGTGTTTTGACATCAAGACTTGAGTTTGGCGTTAGTCTCGATGAGTCGACGTCCGCGAACGTCAAATTTGGAATAAAAGACAAATCTTGAGTCCCATTATCTGCTAAGACAAGGATTGCTTTAAAACTTTTTACTATTCTTCCGAAAACGTTCCAAGAAAAGGTCAGAGATTACGGCAAAAACTTGCGATACTTACCCATTGTTGATCCCGCCACGTTTGTCTTAATGGCGCTCACTTCGCGAAGTCAAAACTTCGTCAAAATTCTCTTAGTTCCGTCGAAAATCTCACAAAATTCACTGTATGGTAAGCTTTGGCAATAATATTTTCCAGTTGACAAAGAGACGGATTAGGATTAACCGTTAGAGCACTTTCAACACAAATAAGAGACACGCTTCAATACAAAGATAACAGCTGGTTGTCATGCAAGGGGAAGTCGGTCACATGATCAACTCCTGAGAATAGCCTATTATGGCGGAATCTTCTCTCGTGGATGGTAAGCTTTGTTTTCATTTAATTGTTCCACTTAGTGTTTTTTTTTATTAAAATTACGCAGATTTTTAAGTACTAATACTGTTTACACATTTTGCTTTTAAATTATCAGATTTGGGAGGTTTTAATCCTAACGACAGCAAAGTGAGTTTTTGTCAGAATTGTGATGATGAGTTGTGATTTATCGTGTGCTCGCTGATTGTAAACAACACAATTTTCGAAATGTTGTGTTTTGGGAAGGTCGCACAGCAAAGATTCCTGTCTTATACGCTGTTCTCACATACAAACGCATACACCATTCGTGGTAGGCCCACTCTAGACGATGTCGAGCGTTTTCGCTCAAACTACGAAAATACTGGCAAAACTGTGACAGCCGATTAACAACAAACTATGAAGCTGAGACGAACACCTCGCTCGAAGGTGGCGCTAACAACAGAGAATTGGATAGGGATACTGACAGAAGCAACATGAACAGTAATGTGAAATATCTAAGCTTAGCTCTTCCTTTAAATACCTGTTTCTGTAATTGGTTTCTTTCGGGTTCAATACTTGTAAAGTACGATTTGATATTTCGTACCTAATCACTATTATTATTGTGCAAGCGATCATGAAAGTTGGTTTGCTTTTTGCATGGAGTTACGAGTGCTTAGTAGAAGACACGATGAATACTCTTGATGACTGTGATATACTAGAAAAATTTTCCAATATGACCAATGTACATAAACATAATGATGTTACAGTGTCATTAAAGGTAAAAAAATTCAGATCTCGTGATGCATATTATAATAGTCCTTTTCACAGTTGTGGGCTTGGTGGCCAAGCCTTTGAACAGGAGTGAGGCTAAGGGTGACCCTGTTGTGATAGAGACCTGTATCTAGTTAGCATGATAAGAAAGAAATTTGCATTTGAAAAGCAGCAACATCTCTATCATAACAAGGTCACCCTTAGCCTCACTCCTGTTCAAAGGCTTGGCCACCAAGCCCACAACTGTAAAAAGGACTATTGTACTCGTGTTTTGTGTGAATGCTATGGCTTTGTAGTTGCGAATAAATTTTACGCGTGGTGAATTCTCAAGTAAAGCGCTCGCTACGAAGCCCGAGTGAACGCTCCTCGAGCGTCTAGTTTGATATTTTTTCAGATTTTCACCTTGAGATGCTTTCTAGAAATGCTTTCTAGAAATGCTTTCTTTCTCCAAAGACTGTTAGAATAAAGTGAGGACAGAAAATGGAAAAATATAGAACAAACAGTGGCTCGCAAGAAGAGGCTCGAGGCTCGAGGCTCGCAAAAAACGGCTCCGGCACGCAGGCTCGCACATTAGTTACTCTCGTCATCAGATCGACCTTAAACAACGGACCCAAGAACAACCAACCAACCAAACACCGCTAAATGTCGCTCGATACAGAAATGTACTTCACAGTGCATTGTGGGTGTAGGCGGTGTTGGTTCTTTACTATCTTCCATATATAAAGTTAATTACGTCATAGAAAGTGCTTTGTACGGGGTTTTATTCACGAGTTGTTTGTGTCTTCGTCTGTCTTTCGTGATTCTCTAGAAATGTTGCCGGTTCCATCCACTGTTTCTTTCAACATCACCCTATCTCATGTCCCTGTGCTCTTGACAACCTCGCAATCCAAAGAACTGTGTGTTGTTTAACCATATAGTGTTAATGAGAACCTCCGATGCAGAGCAACCGAGTAAATCTTCGCCATACAGAATATCAATCTCTTCGTCTGTCAGCATACGCGCAGCGTTTGGTTTATTTCCTTTCCCTTCTTTCTTTAGTTCCTTTTTGCTTGCGAATAACGCTTATTTAGTCTTTTGGAACTCCTTTCCATCCATAATGGTTGAGGAATAGTCTTTCTTTCTTGAATAACGATCAAAGCTTGAAACAAAAGACTTGAGCGATGAAGGTTCGTATTGTTCTCCGTCTTTCTTTCGAACTTGAAGTAGAAAATTAGCGATTAACACGTCAAGATCTTTTGCATCAATATTTTCAATCTCCCTCGGCTCGTGCCATGAAACTAAAAAAAATTTGAGCAATGAGGCATCTCTCTGTGTTTTTTTTTACTTGATGCTGTGCATACTCGTCTAGAGAGCAACCAACCGACACAAATCTTGAGCTTTCTCCCGCCTTCGCCATTTTCGCAGAAAGAATTTAGAGGTGACGCCGCTAAAAAGCCGCCAAATCTGGAAAGCTATTTGAATGTAAACGATGCACGATTGCGATTGGCTCGGAAAGGCCTTTACGCTATCGTTGATTGTTTATACTTCGACACGTGAAGGAGCTGTACGCCATTCTGATTGGCTGTACAGGCTATTTTCACATGTGAAAATAAAGCGTATATAGATTTCTACAAATGAGCTTTATAGATTAAAGTGCACCTAAACCCAAAAATTTTTTTTCGCTTAACGAAATAAGCGTATTTTTTGAAGTATTTCTGTGCAAAAATTCTTTTATTTGCTCAAATCTTCAATTTTCTGTGCCCAGTCAAAATACGGAAAATCGGCCGCCATCTTGCCCCACGACCGAGTTTAAAGAGGAATGGCTCTAGCGGGTAATGTGACGTCAAATCGAGAACACGAAAGTCTGCATTTCACACATTTTCACATGTTTGGGAAGGTTGTAGTCGATGTTGTCCGAAAATATGCCGACTAAGTGTGTTGTAGAAGGATGTAGCAACGTGCGAAATTTGCAAGAGGGTACCGCGCTTCGTACATTCCTCCTACAACACACCTAGTCGGCATATTTCGGACAATATCGACGACAACCTTCCCAAACAAGTGAAAATGTGTGAAATGCAGACTTTCGTGTTCTCGATTTGACGTCACATTACCCGCTAGAGCCATTCCTCTTTAAACTCGGTCGTGGGGCAAGATGGCGGCCGATTTTCCGTATTTTGACTGGGCACAGAAAATTAAAGATTTGAGCAAATTAAGAAATTTTTGCAGAGAAATACTCCAAAAAATAAGCTTATTTCGTTAAGCGAAAACAAATTTTTGGGTATAGGTGCACTTTAAATTTCTCGTGTTATGTGTAATAAAATGTAGTAATAACCTTGTTTAGTTATGAAAACATTTCTTCTTCGTATTTTGTCGCTTGGACGACAACTGTAAGACTAGTCTATTTTAACTCGTCGTTAAACCAGAGTTCCCTCTTTATTCTTTATTGCTGGAAGATAAGTGAAATTAGAAAAGCAGAGTGAAGGAGACGACAAGGCAAACATTTCACTGTATGTTATGAAAATAGAGCATTTTTTCTTTTTGTCGGGCCTCATTTCTATTACTACATAAATAGGGTTTACTATTGCGAGGATCGCTTTCGTACATTTCATAAAACTGCAATATACATATATGATTTTCATGTATTCGAACGGTGGCTAATTTACCATTTCAACTTTGTTGATATATCCAAATTATTTCATTGATTTATCACTTCGACGAGTTTATTACGAACCAACGTAATGACGAGCTCCCAGTGGGCTTGTTAGTTTAGCTGGTAGAACACCGGTATCGCAAAGGTCATGGGTTCAAATCCCGTACGGGCCTGATTATTATTATTATTTTTTTTTTTTCAGGCCTTATTTCCATTAATACATAAGAAGGGTTTATTACTGCGAGGATCGCTTTCATGCAGACCATTTTTAATTCAGACTCAATGGTTACATCGATGAAAATTAGGTCAAAACTGCTTCATTTAAGTTCGTCGTCGAAACTTAGCATAGGTAATTATCACTTAGTTTAACTATGGATAGAAAGCGTGATTTTGTTGTTAATAGAGTAATGTTAAGTATTGTTTAGTAGTAATGCGTTTTAAATACTTTTCTTTTTAACATTTGAAAGAAATGTAATCCAATGAAGTTTGGTACGATGAATATATGAAGTTCATATATTTTGAACTGCGGTTATAGATACGTATGATGCACGATCCTCGTAGTAGAGAGCGCCATTTATGCAATAGCGAAAATCAGACCTGAAAAAAAAAATCAGGCCTGTACGGGATTCGAACCACTGACTTAACGGCTTGCTGCCAGTTGGCTTGTTAACTCAACTGGCAGAGCGCTGCACTAGTATCGCAGAGGTCAGTGGTTCGAATCCCGTACAGGCCTGATTTTTTTCAGGTCTGATTTTCGCTATTGCATAAATGGCGCTCTCTACTGCGAGGATCGTGCATCATACGTACCAATGAAGTTTATCCATTAGAGCAAACAAAATTCAAAGACTTCCTCAGAAGTTTTGTTTGTATCTATTCTCTGGAAAGGGGTTAATTCTTAATAAATTTTGAAATAAAACTTAGTTTTAGTGAATAAAATGATCGCTGGTAATAAGAAAATTTGCTACACACCCACATAGTGATATTCGTCCTCTGAAGACTTCAGCGAGTTCACCTAAAATTTAACAATTTGTGCCCATAATAGATACAATACTCATTTTCCGATGGAGTAAGAGACTGCACGAGTTTTTGATTTTTTACAAAATGGAGTCAGTCGTATGGACTTGGAGATCTCTGAGAAGGTACTATTTCATTTTTTGGTAGTTTAGTTACAAACCAGAGCATTCTTTATGTTTTGACATGCTATGCAGTCGGCAAAGGTTGACCAAGTGAGTGAGTGCCCATTGAGTTTAAAAAGATCAGCAATTTCCCAATAATTTTTTAAAGAAAAATTCAAACTCCCACTTCGCCGGAAATGAAGAAAGCCGACGATAGTTGGATAGGAAAATTTGTTATACACTTACGGGGATCAAGGTTGACACCTGACAAAGCATCGTCGTCCATAAAGAGAAAACCGCTGGTAAGTCGCATCTCAAACTGAGTCAAAAGAGTTAATTTTTTCTCCTCTCTCTGGCCCGCTGTTAGAAACGCCAAATCGTTATTCAAATATTCGTCTCATCCGCCTTGACTCATCTACTCCTCATCACAAACTCCCTTTTCTATTAAGTAACTTTGAAACCATGATTAATTTTCATTGTTGTGCTTATTACAGTAACAGTTAGAATGATTTAGTAGTGTTTCATTTCAGACAATATTCTAAATTCGGATAAAATTTCATTCATATCGCAGCTTTAACGCAAAGCGAAATGCTCCTGCTCTTTAGCCAACTATACATTGTAATATCAGTATGATGATTCAACTTAATCCGACTTCGCTTGAAAGATTCCGCTACCTTTTAGGTGCAGTTAAAAACACCACTCAGACAAAGATAAACACTACTTTATGGAACACACGGAAATGGTCCAAATGGACTTTTGTTGGTTTAAAAACAATATGAACACAAGAAAATAAAAGTTTGACTTTTTTGTTTTGCCGATTTCAGTTTCCAAGGGAAATGCTAAATTTTAGTGATTGCGATCAAATTTGTCACGAAAAACTCTAAATTTTTAAAAGAGACTCGCAGATTTATAACTTTTCTACGATTGTTATCTAATTAGTCGGAAAAAGTCTTTCTAACAGCTTGCTCTGTTCTCATAAGTAATCATCTTCGTCTGTCCTTTTAGCGCCTTTCTTAGCGAAACTTAATACGCACAAAACTAACATTTAATATTTGTTTTCTTATTGAATTCGTGGCCATCACCTCATATTTTTCGGTTTCAACATAAAAAATTTTTCTTGGTTTCTACGCCTTGTACGCGTTAAGGTGTCTGGAAGGCTGCACAAAGCAGATATTTTAATATGATGAACTCTAACTACACCAGAACTGAATCATTTCAGAAGATGCGATGCACGATGGATTCCTCAAGCGGAGTACAGGGGCAACTATTTTATCTAATAACGATAAATACTATTATATCCGTCGTTGCCTTTCTTGGAAATGCTCTCATCCTGTTCGCCCTTCGTAAGGACTGTTCCCTTCATCCGCCGTCTAAACTGTTGCTCCGTTGTCTGGCAACGACTGATCTTTTAGTTGGTCTTATTGCGGAACCAAGCAACGTTACCTATCTCATGTCTCTCCTTCAGAGTGAATGGCACCTTTGTCGACTCTCTGCAGCCATATCTTTCATCGTGGGTTACTTGTTGGGAACAGTATCGCTGCTAGCCATCAGTGCAATAAGCGTGGACAGACTTCTCGCTCTCTATTTAGGCCTGAGATACAGACAAGTGGTAACTCTGAAGAGAACCTATGGTCTTATACTCATCTTTTGGATCGCGTGTAGTGTAGCAGCAGTATCCTACCTGGTTACTTTCATGATAACCTTTTGGTATGGCCTAATAATTATGTCCTGCAGTCTAATAATCACGGTCTTCTCGTATCTAATGTTATTCCGCACAATTCGCCGGCACCAATTCGAAGTACAAGATCGTCTATGTCAACGGCGACTGAGACAGCAAATTCCAGTGGATATACCGCGGTACCAAAACGCAGTGTCTAGTGTGCTGTGGGTACAGGTGGCATTAATTGTTTGTTATCTTCCGTTTGCTATAGTTACATCTTTGTTCAATAATCATTTATCATCATTTAATGTTCTAATCTGGGACTTATCAGTGATTTTGATCTACTTAAATTCGGCGTTGAACCCGTTTCTTTACTGCTGGAAAATTTCTGAAGTAAAACAAGCAGTTAAAATGACGATCAGAGAGGCGCTTTGCTGTTTAGGAAATTAAGGAAGGCTGTGTCTGCTCACTTCTGTTGATTCTACTTCAAAATTTGAACCGCTCCTACTTACAGTATTAGATCGTCTAGTAAATCCAAAGTCCGTGAGAAGGCACCTTAAGCGACGCCTAATCAAGGGGTCGTTTGTCAAAGTAACGAAATTCGTACCCCTTAACTGCTTTAATTTTCACCTCTCTTAAACGGTCTTGGTCACCCTTTATTGAGTCCCAACGGCATGTTTGTATTGTCACTCGAAGCGGGACCACTCAAAGAAAATCTATCAAGTACAATTTTATTCATATTCATCTCCAGAAATCAATGTTGGTGGCATTTATGAGCTATTTTTGAACACTGAGTGTTCAATTATATGGTAAAATGACGTTTTTTATCATTTCTTTATAATACTCCTGTTCTGCGGAACCTACTATAAGTGGTCAATCTGTATTAAGCGGTCAACACGCCATTCCCCGTGGAACACCGCTTGCTACAAGCTTGACTGTACTTCTCGATAACCTAAAGCGACATAAGAGGTATATTAAAACCTCTCATTTTATTAAAAAGTTAGAACATTGTTTTAAAAGTTTGTAAAACACAGTTATTTAGGTATAATTTTAATTTTCATTCATCCCAGTTTCTTTCGTAATTAATATATGTAGTTTTTCATTTAGTTTCAGTAGTCTTTTTTTATCTGTAAATTTCTTTTCTCCCTGTCAGTGGACATCACCTCTCTATCGCCTCGAGGAGCCTTTATGCTATTAAAAGTGAGAGTGTAGCTATAACTTTAATTAATTAGTTGCTAAACTTTTAGCGAGCAAATAAAGATTATTATGCATACGAGTCTTTGTAAGAATCAAGCCAGAGGGGGGAAGGCGAAGAGGTCTGGGACCGAAAAAGGATGATCACACAACTTGCAAAGCGGTCAATTCAAGGGATTGTTAGCGGACTCCCAAGCCACGCGGACTGCTCAAATCCTTTATGCGCGAAGTGTGGTCTTGCAAGTAACTCCTATTGTTGTTTTTTGTACAACAAATTGAAATTTCATCGTAGTCAAACCGTATATTATGGATACGCTCCTTTCTTTTGCCTGGGTGCTTTGGCAAAGCTCGTTTGAGGATGGGAGGAACTTTAAAAAACAAAGCGAGCTTAGGTGGAAAATGTCTTTGTAGGTGGTATAACTTGCTGCTCAAAGTGCTAAGCTTCGATAAAAATCGTGCAAACACCTCCGCAAATTTCGCCTGCTGTCACTTTAAATAAATGGTTCGTCGAGGAAAGTAATTTTAACTTGACGAACCCCTCATCTACCTAGTTATTTAAGTGTTGGAAAGATTCAGTTTCCGCCATTTATGCTCCGCCACATTGTTGACAAATGTACTACATGGCTAAAAGTCGGCGTTACGAAAGTCGCCAGACTTCCAAACGGGTACAAACATCTCACTCCTCTTGTCGTATGTGTTTTCCGAAATGGTAACGAAATTATACTTTACTACTTAACTGAATTACCGAAAACACGGAACCACGCTGACCTGCTGAAGGTAACGCTCAGCCTACGGCCAAACTCTCCAGAACAACTGAAAATATTACCCACGGCAACCTTTGAGCAGATCTAGCAAATACGTTTACGTGGAAATTTTGGAGCCACGCGATCAGCAAAATTTAACTGTTACTAACAGCTAGTGTAAATTATGATTTAACGGTTTATATCGTCGCCGAACAAATTCATTTATCCGTCAGCAATACGTTTCACTGTCATCATTTCAAATACAGTACTCTGTTTCTGCATACAGGACGGCAAAGAAAATCCTTGAAAATTCTTTATTTACTAATTTAGTTTCGCGAACGTCAAGATGCAAAGGCGATTAGGATCACATATATCGGTGCCCCGAACTTGTCGTTCGATCATGGCTTCGCCGCTGTCAGATTTATCTTCCAAGTTTGAGAACATTCAAATATCGCGTTCCATAAATCAGTCAGTAATAAGTGTGCATTAAAACCTGGATAACAATCTCCTCCCACAATTTGTTTCGCGTTCGCTTTCCCCGCCGTATACAAATAGCTGTCTAGTCCTTTTTTCTAATAACTCCCCTAGAGATTATACTTGCTTCAGTATTTCATGCTTGTTTTTATTTCGTGTAAGAAGGCAACTGCTTCATTTACGTCGAAAAGCATCGCATTTAGTCGAAAACATCGATTCGAGAAGAGTGTACACTTTTTCACTCAAAAGTATTTGCGTGCAGTAACCTGCGAAATGCCACGTCCAAAAACATCTCTTCAATAAAGCGCCAAGGTGTTATAAAACGAGTATCTAATTACTGTCTACCATTCGTCCTCGTAATTATAAATGCGTGAGTTCAGTGCAAAACTGTGAAAACAGTTGTAGACATATTGTAATTTACGCTGATGTGTGCATGTTAATGCGTAAATCTGTTGCAGACGGATTTGTTTGCGAGCGAGACCAAAGAGGGGGCGGCTGTACGCAGGCTACTTTGTTGCGTACTGCGCGCTTGGTTGAAGAAAGATAGAAACAATGCGCGTGCACTTTGAAAACTGAAAGAGCTATATTGAGCAGAATTTCACAACGAGTGTTTTAGAGTTTGGTTTAAACCCGAAGGCGCGCTATAAAAGGAAGTCTTCCCTGGGAAGACCTAGGCTCATTTGTCTCTCACCGTTGACGTCTGCCGGTGAAATTTAAATACTGGTAGACGAACAAAAGGAGCTAATGAGATATCTATTGTTTACTTCCACCAGCATGGTGTGGCACGAGGTAACGTGCGAACCACCTGTAGAATTTAGCATTCTTTGCATTCTATTTCAGTTTATTAGCATTCCCTCGGGAATACGTTTTGTTTTTCTTTCCCGCGTTCGCTATAATCGACACTAGTGCAAAAGTACCAAATGCAATCACTGAAAAAAAACACGGGGTCACCGGGTTAGTTTTCGAATTATTTAAACCACCAGCTAAAAAATGCGTCTGAATAAGCCTATGATAGCGTTGCCATGGAAACTGCTAGTGACGAAGTTACACCTATTTTTGAATAACCGATTATTAAATAATTCAAAAAATCGAGTTTCCGGATGGGATTTGAACCCACGACCCTCCGTGATCTAGTCGGATGCTCAAACCACTGAGCTACAGGAGACTCTATGGTGAGCAAGGGTCAATTAGTGGGTATTGACTGGAACCGCATCACGCGGCTACACAGCCAAACATCAGCTAGCGCATAGAAGCTCACTAACAGCATCACGCTGTCACATTAAAGCATCACATGCATTAAAGCATCACATGCAGCCAACCATCCTCCAAAGTGAGCGTGTAGAAATGAAAATAAACAATTTAAAAAATCGAGTTTCCATCCGGAAACTCGATTTTTTAAATTGTTTATTTTAAATAATTCAACCCTGGAAAAGTGCACAACTGGCCTTGGTCAGTCTTTTTGTTGTATTCTTTCAAAGTTGCAAACCATCAAAAAGATGAAAACTGGTACCAGCCACCTTAAGTATCCCCTTGAAGATCATTTTGGAAATGTTGCAATTTTGACGAGTGATATTGACCCCTTTAATTTAGATCGCCTCCATTGCTGGGCTTATCTCGAATTTGAAATATAATTTATCAAATTTATATTAATCAGTGTTCTTAAGCGACTTTTAATCTTCCAGCTGGGTAAGTTGAGTCTAACTGGTTCCTATTTGTATGGGATGTAGTTACTCGAGCTTCCGTTGGATGGGGCGAGCCTAGAAATGCAACTCGTTCTTTTCTACTTTGGTCGCCAAATATGTCGTCTTCCCAGGGAGTGCAGGAAACCGGGAGTAAGAACCGCGAGCCTCCCGTAGAGGGTTTGCCTCAGTTCCCGATATCATGCTATCATCATCTTTTAATACAAACTTTTTACCCTAAGGGTATGAGGTGTTTTGTCATTATGTTTGGTTCATTTTAAGTTTGTTCCTATTATAATTCAAACAAAGTGTAACAATTTGTCCTGTGCTAATTCATGAACAGAAATTTCAAAAAGTCTAGAACTAACTAGTTCAAGGTAAACACATATCTAGGGGTGATGATGCGACACACTCCCTCATCTCGCAAGAACTTACGACATTTTCCGGCTGCTCACGCCATAGTTGTGGTCTTCATATAGGGAATTTTTTAATTTTTATAACGGATGACAATTCTGATACATGTAGTACAGTCAGTTGGTTAAGCGGAAGTGCAATCACAGAAATGTAATCATCTTGAAGTTGATTGATGAGGTCTTATTCATACTCTAGCAAAAAAATGTCCAATCGGGTTTAGACGAATCAAAACAGGGCGTATGATAGATTAACCATTTTCATATTTGAAGTTGAGTAACGGAAGGAATGTGCTAAACCGGGTTTAGTTAAAATGTAGCTCTTTCAAGCGACGAAACTAGTTTTGGAGTTAACGATACTTTATTCCCAAACGCGATGAGTATTATGGCTGGAAAAGTATAAAGTGAAGTGGAAAATTCCTTAGAACGGTAAATATTATCTTTAAGTGTTAATATGTCCCAGAAGGGACATACTAACTCGACTGAAACTTGCAGCTGAAGTGATACTGCACACGTCAAGTTGTGGATGCACGGCCGTGCGTACATAAGGATTTTTACCATAGTAGTTCCTTAGGAAATAGGTAGAACTTGCGCTCGCGATATGTTAACCGCCTCCCGGCTAGCTCAATGAATAGAGCGCTGGACTGTTGTGCGGGAGGTCGAGGGTTCGAGCCCCGGCCGGACCAACACTCAGGGTCTTAAAATAATTGAGAAGAATTTGCTGCCTTTCTATAACATCAAGAAATGGTTAGATATTCTAGTCTTCTCGGATAGGGACGAATAAATGGAGGTCCCGTCTCCTGCAGGGTTGGGGTAGGAGACGTTAATTTCCCACACACGAGATTACAGTGTGATGGATGTCCTCCACTGGGGTGGGATTGGTGTGATATTAGGCGCACTTAATTTGGAGCCTCGCTCTGTTGTGCGACCCTCACCATACTCAGGTGAAAGTGATTAAATAAAGAAGTGTTCTTCACTTGAAGATTTTGGTTTAAATCATACAATTTTCATAATTTACATCACAAAGCCTCCCAATTTTCTGGTCGTAAATTGTGGTGAACAACAATTTACGTATGGTGAGTCAACTTCGTGGGTCTCGTAAGGGCAAGAAATTCGTACGTTTTTCGTTTCGTTTTACGAACAGTGACTATCATTTTTAAATGTTGATATGTCCTAAAAGTATTGTTCAAATAAAAGGTTTTAATTTTAAACCGCACACTTTGAGAATTTTTAAAATTTCCAGATACCCAGGCAATTTGTTGCCCATGAATTTCTTCAAGCAAAAGTTTTGTCTGTTATTCTATAACAGAATCGGTTCATGCTTTAATCAGGCGGCGCCTTGAGCAACTCTTACGCTTCTCTCATGCTCTCCAAACTTCCCGCGTGCATCCGTAACTCGATATACGCATGTTAAGCATGTACCAATTTTTTATTATTAATATTTCTATTCGCCTGAAAGGAGAAATGTGGATTACTCCTGCACATTTATTCTGCTTGTCAATAAACTTTTAGCGAAATAGTAAATTAGTCATGCTGGGATGCGACGCGACGCGACGCGACACGGCGCGGTGCAATGGAAGCTTAATCCAGAGCTAATCATAAGACCACCTGATCCCGTTTGTTCGAAGGGTGGATATACTGCTATTTGGTGGATAGTGCAATACTTTTTGCTCACACTCATACCCTGGAAAGCCATTCATCAGTTGGATAGTGTTACACTCCCTTTGAACAACTGGGCTGTGATGTCTGAAATAAGAGCAGAAAGTTCACGTGACTATAACCATGAGTTTTATAGGAGAATTTTGCCTCGATTTCACGAGCTAAAGGATGTGGTATGTTCCTTGAGTCCCGTCCCTTTCTTTACAAACCTGATATTCTCAGTGGGATCCTTTTCCTTCACCTGACTCAATCAAATACGTCTTAGCAATTTTTTTCTGATAACGCATCCAGCTCTGGCGCCAAGAATGAAAATATCAATGCTTAAAAGTTTATAACCCTAACCCTTACTTTAGATCTAGTCTAAGGGAAATCAGGAATCTCACGAAGCCGAAATGGCTCCTTAAACTTGGCTGATTTACACTTCATACAAAGCTCTTTACAAAAATACCTCGACTGTTAACCCCTACGGTATAATCTTAACTACCTCGCTGATTAAAACAAGTGGCAATAAATACTGAATCTGATAGAAACTGACACAGAGGGACCGGTTTAACACCCTTTATTTTGCGAATTAGCAGCACATCTGTCATTCAAGAATTTCGCTTCTTTTTTCCAAAGGCACAAGACTTGAAGCGAAACAAGTTTGGCATTATTTTCAATTAATCGGATAAAATCACACCGCTGTCTGCGTTGATTTTTTCTCAAACAAACGATTCTGTCAGCTATTGGACTCATGCCCAAACACCGGTTTAATTGCTTGACTCAGTAACATCAGGTCGAGTACGTGCGCCATGAAAAAGACGCCCTGTAGCTTGTTTTCGTAAGCAGTGCTTTGAAAGAATAATGATTACAGCTGTGTCATAAAAATCCAATATCCTGTTTTTAAGGAAAACAATTAAGAATTTAAATTTCTTCAGGAGCCAGCCCTAAACACATCAGTCTTTTGGGTGGACACTGTAGCGTCGCGAGCCACGAAACTTGAAGGATTGACCAGGATGCTTTCATGAAAACAACAGAGAAAGGAGAAAAACGGACTAAGGTGAGGAAATAGCATTTCGTTTAGATCAGAAGTGATTTATCTTTAGTCTGGTCGAAGTTTGTCCATACTCAGTACTCGCTGTCGGAAAGTTGTCCATCACATGCCACAAAATTACTTCTTTTTTCACATAAGAACATTTGTGGGTCTCGACGTCACTGCTGTAAGTTAACAATTGTTTCCTTATAGCGTTTAACTTACAAGGGCTAATCATAAAGTTTGAGTGATATTTAAAGCAGTTCAAAACTTCCTTCAGAATGATGAAGAAGATGACAAAATATCAGCTTCGGTTAATATCAGAAAATACAAAGAAGGGGCGCATCAATAATCAGTGACAACCTGGTGGCTGAGGATAGAGATGATCAAAGTGATTAACAATAAAGAACATCAAACATTTTAGCCAGTTTTAGCTATTTTTTTTTAGTTTCTTGGCTGTATAGTTAGACGCCAATCCGTCTCAAAGTATTTAGCGGGAAGATTCGTCAATCTATCTAATTTACTATTTCAACTTTGTTGATATATCCATATTATCTGGAGGTATGATGGTGCATTTGTACCTTACATTTGTACCTTACATTTGTACCTTACATTTGATCATGAGGCTGCACACTGGAGCATATCTCTTTCTATAATAAATCGGTACCAATCGGCGTCTAGGCAACGACAGCCTAATCCTCTTGAAACTTTTAATGTCCTTGGTACTTGAAAGATGCATTTTCATCAATAATAATATTGATTTTAAAATGGTTTCCTCTGGAGCAATATAAAACAAATGTTTTAAAATAAATTGACAACTCTACAAATAAAATTATATTCTAAAACCATTCGTTATTACAAGAAAACATCCGACATAAAAAATGAAATTTCGTAGAGTACTTGAACTTTACGGATATTACTCAAGGTCTCCAAAGCAATTTTAATTCTATCACTCTTGTCCTTACCCTTTTTGAAAGAGGTAACGATTCTATTCCATTGAAACCTGCTGTCAATCCTGCGTGCAATTAATTATTTTTATAAAGGGAAAGTTTCGCAGTGAACATCTGACTGGAACCATTGTTTCGCCATTTGACATTGTTCAGCGGGGAATTTGTCATCAATCTTTGTCCTCGGCTACACATTGGGATATATCTGCTTTGAATATTGACATTCAAACGGCGAAGCGAAATATCGACAACAAGAGATGAAAATTATTTACCCGTTTCCGACTTCCGAGTAATCGTGGAAAAAATACATAGCATTTAGAAAAAATATTTCCCAGGTTAGTAAAAAAACAGGCTACAAAGTTATCAAAATACTCAGACAGAAATCGTTGAAAAGTTTTGTTTCTTCGTAAATTAAAGAAACATTGAAACGTGACCAATGCAACGACTCACGTGGAAAAACGCGTAAATGGCTAGTGACTCTGTTGTGAAAATGCAAACCATGAAAACTAGCTCTGCTTTAGGAATCGTTAACACTTTAACCACTAAAAGTGACAAGCATCTAATTTCTCCTTCCAATGTCAACCCTGAATCACACATTAAGGTCAGGAGAATGAAAAAAATGATCGCCAACCAAAGGAGCTTTGACCGTTAAACAAATTCTCCTTCTCGGCACTATAGGAAATGCATTGAGAACAGTTTGGAGAATATTTTTACTGATGCTAGGGCGTATCAAAAGAAGTAATGCACTTTGAAAAAAAGGAAAATGATAATAACCGCAATGCATGCGATATTCAGAGACTAGTTGGGGCTGCTCCCTGTTTATCTTCTTTTTTTTTTTTTAAGAATCAATTGCGATTTTGTTTGTAGTGCAAACATCCCAAGATTTTACAGCAACGATCATTTTCCTTTGCATATATTGCTAAAAGTTTTCGACGAATGAAATTCAAGACTTGTAATTACACTTCACATAGACGATGGTGTATACACATCTCGGACATGTTTTTCTAATTAGTTTCGTAACTCGAGAGTATTTGATCAATCAATCACACATTTTGATCAAGTTGAATTTGGCATCACTTATTTTGTATTTCTTTAAATTTGTCCCTCGTTGTTCAAGGCGCATCACAGTCAAGTCAGAACACCCACTATTGCGCTTGTATAAAATAAAACATCCTGAATCCCTGAACAACGCTATTTAGTTACCCGTTGTTACCTTTCAAATGGAAATTATGGCTTAAACTGAAGCAAAGCGAGAAATAATGTACTGGGGATGAACATATATCTGCTATATTAGTTTTTGACCAAGGTTGCAATTGAAACAAGGCGAAAAGAGTTTTTAATAGTAAAAGTAACAAATAAGTTTTTCTAGCCGTTTTTTAACGATGCTGGAAAATAACATGTGTGCATAGCTTTCATACAGATTTGATAATACCGTATCCGTTGGTGCTTTTCACATTTACGATTGATTTCAGTCCTTTGGTAAACGACTTCCGAGTGTTAACAGTCTCACGCAAATAGTGTTCCCAATAGGAAGCGAAAAATTAGGATGGAAAAGGTAAAACTCACCAGCCAAATTTTTTTTGGCAAAGATTCCCAAAACTAAAATGGCTGTTTTGTCTTCGGGAAGTCTGCGTTTCTTTTTCTTTTTTTTGTTTTGTTTTTTTTTTTGTTTGTTTGATTTTTTTCGTTTGTGTGGTTTTGAAAGATAAGAGAAACGAGCAGAAAAGCGTTCATTACGGATTAACAAAATCTCAGATTTCAGCCAGCGTTTGGCTCGGAAAGATGGCTAAAACAGAAAAATAAAAAAAAATAAAAAAATGCATATCTATGGTTAATAACGTATTTCATCATTTCGTTGCGACTTGAGTCAACTGGTGGAGATAGGAGATAGAGAAGATTGCGATTTTGTCGTTTCCCTCGTTAATTATTCAATTTTTGCATCTGAAAATGTTGACAATAAACTGGCATGAGTTGTCACCTTCTTGTTCATAAACAGACTCGAGGAGAGATATTGGACTTGTAAACTTCGAAGCTGCACTTAGTATTGCACAGAAGAAACTACTGAGAACAGAAACATAATTGTGTTATCCATATTATTGAAATTTCTCGTTTGCATGTTGTTTAATACCATTTCAGAATGTAAGATATGACTTCTAGAGAAAGTATTTTAAGTTTGTTTACGATGATTGTTCGAAATGGACCATTTCCTCTTGTCATTGTCCTAAAATTACTAAGACGAAGAATCCTTTAGAGTCATACAATTACAACAGGCCAGAAGTGTTAATGACATAGAAGCAAACAATTCAATTTTCGCGAATAATTTTCTTCTCGACAAATCAGAAAAAAAGGACAACATTTCCCACCTTCCAAAGATTTGGGCGATTCTCGATAACATTAATTTTTAAAACTCGAGAAGATATCAGATTTCATCTCAGAATTTCCCTTTTTTAGGCACGAAAAAGATGCCCGCAAATGCTAATCAAGGCAAGCCGTCATAGATTAGCCGGCAGCTTTGAGAGAAATACATCTTTATTGTAGTTAAATATTTACCTTATGACGGATTAGTGATCAGCTGCTGTAACTTGAAAGAGCGACTAACACCGTGCGACATCACACAGTAAATAAATACTAAGAAATACTGTTCATTCGCAAACAAAAGCGGCATTTTGCTTCCAAGTCAAAGGTAAGGAGCGGAAAAGCAAATTTTTCCCTAATGAGCCAACTATACTAATTATCTGCTTTGAAGGCTAAGAACGAAACAAAGAAAACTTTCTCCCAAAGGTGTCGTTAGCACCTTTTTACTAAGAGGGCTGGTCTGTTATTTTAAACCCAAGCCATTCTCTCCGAACTCTGACTAGGTTTGTAAAGTTGGTTAAATCATATGGTTAAATAGGAAACGAGTCTTTATGACGATAAACAGTGAAATTAAAAATTGCCTGACTTCGGTATTTCGTGGACAACAACGCTTTTGGGAGTCTCACGAAAACAAGATTGTATCATAGTTAGTAGAGGGGATTGTATCATAGTAGTAGTCCCTTCTACTAGCTATGATTGTATGTGATCGATGTTCGTTCACATAACATCCTTCAGTGCGTGAGTTCGAATGTTTCTTCCACTTTAAATTCCGGCCAATTGCTTTGAGCATATGTCAACTTTCATCTGAAAGTTTTAAAGCTATTTTTAATTTTGTATAAAGATGATTTAATGCACATACTAAGGTAAGTTTTACCTGTTAAGTGACCAATAGAAGTTGACATTTCGTTTTAGTAGTGCTACTTTTCAGCAGAGTACACGACAATGTAGTTGCCACTGCGATTCATCTTAACCACTTTTATTTTTATTTCATCACAGATATCTTTTGGCATCACTAAACAACATGAAAAATCAGCCCACGCCTCCAGGTAAAAATATGTAAATTCCTGTCAATTTGAACACGTGTGGAATAAAAACTCATTGCTAAGCACGTCATATTTCTTGAAGCAATTCGCTCGAACTGGTATCTTTGTTTTGAACCTTATAGTTGTTAAAATTGTTGTGTCAGACTTCCAAGAAAAAGATTTTTGATAAGGAGCAATTAAAAAACCATTAAGATAGCGGCAATACTTAAAGGATTACCGCCATTTTGCGGGCAGTTGTTTGTGGCTGCAAAAGCACGTTCCTCACTCCTTGCTCGAGCCGCTGTTTCAAAATGAAAATATAAAACGCATCCTTAAAATAAGTCATGTGTTACAAGCCTCCGCAGGAAAGTCTTAAAACAGAAGCGACACTTGATTAAAAAAATTACGTCTGAAATATACCGAGGATAAGACTGGAAGAACAGAAATCCCATAAATATCCTTCAGATCTCACCAGAATATGTTGGGAAAATTTCCTAAAAAACCACTTAAGCAGTTAAGGAGTGGTTGCAACTGATTGTCTTCCTATTTCTAATCACGCAGTCAATTTAAAATAAGATAGTTTTGTTTGTTTGCTTTTCCTCACCCTTCTGGAGTAATAATTACGAAGCTGCCATAAATTGTTATGATAAGGAAATGTTCTCCAACAGTAGCATCTAGCTATATCTTCATTAAATTTCGGTACGGATACTTTGATATTTTACAAATCGTCCCAAAAAATCGTTCCTTTCTTTTACAAAAATAATTGCGAAACTTAAATTATTTCGGATTTGCATCTACTTTGTGCATTTGGCATGTCTCTTGATTTCACCGCAACTTCTATTGCATATTGACCAAAGGCCTGAAACTGTCGGCGGACCGAAAGTAAAATTCAATCCAATTCGATCGAGACAAAACGTGTCAGAGAGTATTGATACATTTACAAGTAGGGACTAAAATCTGTCTTAAGAAATGCCTTCAGTGATTAATATTTATAATGAATGTTTTGGCCTTGGAGTTTTATTCGCGTAACTAAAGTTACGATATTTAAGGAAAATTATCTGAGTTTCATCCTTTAAATTATAGGAGGCTTTCGAAATTTTAGTCAGTGATTGGGATGAAAAAACAGAAAAAAAAAAAAAGAGCCAAAAGTAAACCGGGAAAATTAAGGATGCACTCGAATATGGAACTCGATAGAAAAACCCCCCAAAGAAACGCGCTAACCGACAGGCTACCGTGTCACTGACAAAGAGATCCAGACTTCCAGTTTAGTACTCTTGAGGTATAAGGTTATTGGCGATAAAATCTGGTCAAAATTTTCATTTTTTTTTTTTTTTCTTTGCTCTCTAATTAAAGAAAACACTCAAGTTTAATTAGCCGTAAAAAAAGTGAAAATTTTTAAAATGATTGCGAGATAGGGCCAAAAGAATGTTTTGGGGAACCTGTACCGAAAAGCGAAAGGTGTCAACCGGAAAGGCCTCCGGCGGAGTGTTGACGCTTTCCGTGGGCTTTCGTCCGGGATTTCATTTGCATATTTTGTTTATAGGGCGTCTTGCACTGCATAACAAAAGGGAAATACTCAGCTGGCACATTTCGCAAAACGGCAAAACGTTGATAAATAAGAATCCATTAAAAGAAAAGTCGCGAGAGAGCCCGAGCCGAAGAAATCAAGGTTAAGTTTTCTTTTTCACTGGCTTGCTTTGCCCAATTTTCCTTATGGTCCTTCTGTTTTTCCCGATGAAGATTTCTCGGGAACCAATAGAAATATCGAAAAAGCCTCGCACACTTTGTCACCCTATTATCTGCTGAGTGATACTGTCCATTTTGTTTGGGAGTCGGTGATAACGCAGAGGTTTGTAATTCAGTAAAGCAAACACCGTAAGTTCATTAGTGCTTAAAGGCTTGCGCGCGCCTAAGAAAACAAAAAGTGCGAAATTGAATTTGTTATTTCTAGAATGTATACTTTGAAAGCTTTTTATAGATACAGAGTTTTCCATGGTTTCTTTTAATGCTGCGCGCGTAAGACGATGATTCCTGAAGGTACTCTATTTTGTTGTCAGTAAGCTTAAAGAAAACATCTTAAAGCTACTTTGGGGAGAATTGCTGACCAGTTGCATTTCCTGATTTTATTTCTCTTTTAAAAGGAATTTCAAGAAATGCAACAGACGATGTCACTTTTGAAGGGTATTACAAATCAGTTACCGTTGGACTATTGGTTGTTTGGAGTCTCCTCCTAAGCTTTATCGCTCTCACAATTATTTTGTCAAACACAATTGTAATTGTTTCTTTCATCAAGTATGCCAAATTACGCACACGCACCAACTGCCTAATAGCAAGCCTTGCTGTGGCAGACTTATTGGTCGGTCTCGTTTCCGTTCCTGGTTGGCTAGTGCTTATTCACAAAGAAGAAAATCAGAGGTCTTCTTGGTATAGCGGTCTCATGGAAATATGGTATATCTTTGAGATCCTTAGCGGAGTGGGGTCCATATTTCATCTAATGGCTCTAAGCTGGGATCGCCTGTGCGCCATTGTATGGCCGCTGAAGCATCGTTCATACACAAAGACAAAATACCTGGTTATAATCGTCGTAGTTTGGTCAGCGGCAACCTTGGTGTCGGGACTCTCTGTAACTGGTAATAGGAATTCGCCACAAGCGTACAACATGACAGTTATTTGCCTGTGTTTCTTCCTCCCTCTTGTTCTGATCTTTGTGGCCCAAGGAATAACGCTGGTCACTATCAAACGCAACATTGCTAAATTTCACCACAACTCCAGTCTAAAGCGGGACGTTAGAGCCACTAAGACAATTCTCATTATGATAGGGTTGTTTCTGATTGCCTGGCTGCCGTTCTTTTCTTTGGGTTTGGTTCGTTTCATCCAAGACGACCACTCTGAACTACCCGCAAACGCAATCTTTGCAGTCAAACTTTTGCAATACAGTAATTCACTTTTCAATCCCATTCTGTACGGGAAAAAATTCCCGGAATTCAGAATAGCATATATAATGATTTTATGTTCTGCCAAAAATGACAGCGAAAGCACAAGGTATGCAATTTCCTCTTCCGTAAACACGAAGAAGTTCAGAACTTCCTCGTCCACTCTTAGTACGTCATTTCCCACAACACAAAGATCTCACAGATTGTTGCGTGTTTTGATAAAGAAGCGTGAAGAGCAAGCAAACGTACAACAGAAAGACGAGGAATTCACTTTGATGGTCAGTGGTCTTTGACACTTCGAAAGGTTTTACTGGAAACCTTTCATGGGCTTCAAAAGACAAACTCGCACACAAAATAAACACATTAAACTGAAAATAGTTTGAGCAAGGCTTTAAAAGCCTTCATAGATTACAAAAATAATTGCCAATCACCAAATGTCACTACTTTGGGGTAACAGTTGACTTGGAATTATGTCATTTCTATCATCATGAGCTATTTGCATGGAAAAGCTAATACGTTGAAAAGTGTAGAACCTAATCTACCTAGAAAAAAGAAACACCCTTTTATCTATGCTCATTTTCTATAAACATAACTCCCTTGCTGTGAAAAGTCAATCGATTAAACAACGTTTGTGGAAAAAAAAGTATATGTAAAGGTAGCGCTTCAATCAACATCATCGCTGATGATTTTGAACATCACTTTGTATTTCCATGAAGTTTTATGAAGTACTTATTTAGCTCAGTAACACTTAGTCATTTATCTATGTTTGGATACAGCGCGCGCTGTCATTGGTTGAAAGAGCCTGCTATATCAGAGTACAAACCACGAAGCTGAGCTGAAGCGATCACGCTATCTGCCGATTGTTACTATGTCTGCCTTTCTTCGTCAATTGAAAGTGATATTTTGGAACAAGTGGGCAGGCGAGTAGCAACAGAAAACATGCCAAGCACCGTAGTTTGCATTATGGTAACGATAGCAGAAACGAAATGGACGGTCCGAATTTTGAAGGTTTTCACGCTCAGTTAGATTGTAAAAATCAAACACAGCGAATACTCGTGTAGTATAATTAGTTTCGTGTTTAAAAACAAAACGGAACAAAAAAGTGATGAAAATCTAAACAAACTGATATAACTGTTCAAATTCATACAAATTATGACGGTGTCACAGCGAATGGGATCATGTTGAGATCTATCGAGGCTAGCTCATCATGGCAATCTCCAGCCAGCACAGTGAAGCAAACCTCAGAAATTAATCGTGCGCCCTTCGAGTAAAATGAAATATGAGCTTGCTCTGATATCCTTTCCGATGCGTTGAGTTGAGGGCCACATCAGCCGACTTTTATGACACTGTCATCCCGAGCAGCTTGATATTCCTATGAATTCGGCCGCCGTTCATTCATAAAACACACTCCTTAAAGAGTTTGTTTAATAACTGTCATTTGAAAAAACGTGCGTGTTTATATGAGCCACAATTCAGGCGGATTTCACTGAACATAACAAGTGTAACACCTTCAATAGCTTCTTTGTCTCTTGTGCCGAAGATTTAAGGTCGATCCACCGATCAACCGCGCGATCCTTTTCCAAATGGCCACCGCAAATTGTCCGCCCAGAAAAATTTAATCTACGAAAGATCACCGTGACGGAAGTTAGAAAGGCTCTTAAAGATTTAAAACCGAAGAAAGCTACAGGTGTTGATGGTATTCCATCTCGTCTACTAAAAGACGGATCAGACGCCCTGGCCTATCCACTATCGCTCATTTTTAATTTAACTATCCAACAAAACGTTATCCCTGCAGAATGGAAAAAAGCGAAGGTGACCCCTTTACATAAATCAGGTTCAAAAGATGACCCAAGAAACTACCGCCCCATATCGGTATTACCAGTGGTATCTAAAGTCCTAGAGCGTTTAATCCACAAGCAGCTTGCAAGTTTTTTTGATGATCATAACTTGCTCTGTAAATTACAGTCCGGTTTTAGAAGAATGCACTCAACTGAGACGGCTGTAACTTATTTCGCCGACGAGATTCTCCTGAATATGGATAAGGGCCTTGTTACTGGTTCTGTGTTTATTGACCTGGCAAAGGCTTTCGACACAGTTGACCATGACATTTTGCTCAGAAAATTAGAGTACTATGGTATATGCGAGGAAAGCCTTCTATGGTTTAAGGACTACTTTACGGGAAGAAAGCAGTTCGTGCAAATTGATTCTCATTCATCTGAAGAGCTTGCTATAACTTCTGGAGTGCCACAAGGGTCCATCCTCGGACCCCTGTTATTCATTGTCTACATTAATGATTTACCACGTTGTGTCAAACACTGTTCTGTAAATATGTACGCTGACGACACAGTTTTATATCTTGCTGGCCCAACAGTAGACAATTTAACTTTTTACTTTAATCAAGATCTTCAATGTCTATCTGAATGGCTAGAAGACAACAATCTTGTTCTCAATGTTTCAAAAACTAAGTGTGTACTATTTACATCTCGAAGGCATAAAGAGCGCGATTGTATTTTAAATCTTAATCTTATCGGAAAGCTCATTTCTTGCGAAACTACTTTTAAATACCTAGGCGTGGTGTTCGACAATTTTATGACTTGGAAGGCTCACGCAGACTATATGTGTAAAAAGGTGGCGTCAAGAGTTAGTATTCTGGGCCGCATTAGAAGTTTCGTCACAAAAGAGGCAGCAATACTTGTTCATAATACCTTAATTCTTCCCTTATTTGATTACTGTGACATTGCCTGGAGTAACCTTTTACAACAAGATATAGATCGACTACAGCGCTTACAAAATAGATCTGCACGGATTATTACACGTTGCTCTCGGTCATCTGAAGCAATAGATCAGCTGCAATGGCCGACTCTTTCCAGTAGACGCTATTACCACAAGGCTAAACTCGTTTTTCTCTGTCTCCACTCATTAGTTCCTAGTTACTTTTCATCATATTTTACCAGATTTTCGAATATTCACAATTATTCCACGAGGCAAAGTCTGAGGCTATCCCTACCAAAAGTAAAACAGAATTTTGGGAGAAGGACCTTTCTTTTTACTGGCGCAGAAATTTTTAATAAACTTCCTTTAAACATTGTGAAGAGTGAAAACATTCAAACGTTCTGTCGCCGAGCAAAACATTTCCTTTTACCGTAATTTTGATAATTTTGATATTTTATTTACTATGTTATGTTTTAATTGTGTTTTAGCTTTGTAGTTTTAGGCTGTTAATGTAGTTGTAAAATCTTAGTCATTATATATACATATATATCTATTCTAGAAATTTGATGTAAATTATTTTCAATACAGGGCCCCTATGGATACCAGCCTTAGAGCTGAATGGGCTACCCTGTGTAAATAAAGTTTGCTTTACTTTACTTTACTTTAACATTTCACTTTCAGACTCCTTATTTAAACTAAAAAAACTTCAGGCAAAAGTATTAATTCGACCTGCCAAACTATTTTAGTTTGTGAAATATTGCAGATCGTGAACTTTGGTTTGGCATTTTTGACAGCTTTAGTCTTGTTCAACAATCAGATTACTCGGACATTTATAACAAGGATTCTGATTGGCTTATTGTAGCCTGCTTTATGAGAGTATAGATGATGCTGACGATAATGATGTCCGCTTTGGAAATAAAAGTTTGTTTTGAAAATTGAAAGTAATGCCAGGGGAATTTAACGGATACCTTATCATAAAACAAATGGAGAAGCCTTGACTGTGTCCTTGACTGTTGTGAAGCACCCAAGAAGCGGCTAAAGCACTCAAGAGGTAGGGAGAACACTCGAAGTCCGAAGTTATTTAGGTTCAAGCTTCGCGATGAGGTTCACTTGTGAACTGAAGGATTAAAAAAGACTGAAAACTTACAAGTCGAGAGGTGCTGGTGTAAAAGCGTGTCGTGGTCTGCAGCTAGTTTCGCTATCCCTACGACCCAACTGAAGTTATCGACTTCGAAATTACTCTACCGACACTAAGAAAATGAACACCACTTCTGCTCACGAAAGAAAGTCTATCTGCTATCATGTCTAAATTCATTTGCCTACAAACTGCAATGGTACAAATATACCGTGGCTAACAGAGTCTGAATATGTTTTTAATCTAAGTGATTCATTAAGGTATCTTGACTGTAATTTTTTTTCATAATATCTCATTGCGTTTGACCGTGAAGAAGGACTTAGCCCGATTTTCGAGTAAAAATCTGTTGTGTAATGCATTTTCCGCCATTTCTTAAAATTAACATCCTGGCTTCTTCAAGCGTTCAGTTCGTAACGGGAACCCAGTGGTCAAACGTCAGGCATGCGCGACGGGATCAGTTCTGGCCGGCTGTGCACCAATTTCCGCTGGCGTAACAATTTAAATAAAAATATAGGAAACAACGGCTGAATCGCAAATAAGCGAAAGAAATTAAATGCTCATAGAAATCTTTAAAATGCCTTGCGACAGGCGCCATGATGGCAGCCACGAATTTTGCTCTCCGCAATTTGTCTAATTCTGCTGCTGTGTTCTGGTTTTTTCACAGGCAGCCCAAGCTCACTACTAGAAAAGCGGACGTGACTCTTACCGTGTTGCGCAACGTTTTATATTTATAAAGGTTTGTATGGGATGTTATCGGTTTGCCTTAAAAGAGAGAAAAACATGTCTTGTTTTGAAATAATATGGGCTTACCTTATTGCCTTGTTGTTTTCTTTGTTGATTCCTACCGTCTCAGGCCATTTTGAAGCGTTTTCGGCGAGTTAGCGCAACACGGTAAGCGTCACGTCCGCTTTTCTAGTAGTGAGCTTGGGCTGCCTGTGGTTTTTTAAGTTCATTTCACGATGTCGGTACTGTTAAGGAACGTGCTTTACAACCAGCCTTCCGTTGGATACCGAGGTTTAACTTCCGCGGAGATTTTCCGAGTTACAACCCAAGTCAACCGATCGTTAGCTGGAACAAACGCGGCTCGTTTGCCTCTTCCTGCCTTCCTCTGAACTATCTGTGTTGACGTTGAAAGAAATCCTGGTCCTTGTTGTTCTTCAGCCCATTTTACTACAAGCTCTTACAATGTTCGTGGACTTGACCTGAGACATCTGAAGCATTATCAACCTTCGTGCATATCTTACGAGAGCAACCGGCTACTGTCTCTTCGTCATTGGAGTAAGCACTACTGTTCGCCAGCATTTCTGGAGAAGTTAAAAGCTATGAATCTTTTGAGACACCGGGGGAAGCGTGCTAGTAGGTCGAAGAAACAAAAATCAACGAGAAATGGTCTTAGGATTCCTGTGATTTGTTGTGGTCGTCGCCGTTACCATGTTTCATTAAATATTCAAAATGCCACTTCAACGTTACAAATCTGTGAATCACGCCCTTTAGGTGTCAATATGAGCAACTTAATTTGTATTCGTACAGATCCATTGGAGTCTAAGTTATCGACCGTTGTACCTTTGGATTTTTGCCTTTTGAATTCTCGATCTATTTGTAACAAGTCTCGGCTGATAAATGATTTATTTATTTATTTTTATTTATTACAATTTAATGGCAAAAGGATATACGTAAGTAATGAGACCCATAAGGATGGCCTACAAAAGAGTCGAGGGACCCCATACAAGGCAGGCCACCTGCCATAACCCTCCCAATAACCGCTTACGTTAAGATAAAAATTTAAATGATAAATATCATTACATTATAAATATAGATATAAACATAAAGATTATATCTAAAACAAGATGAAAGGAAACAATCAAACAATCACGTGATTCTAGAAAAGAGGAAGTCTCTTACTCCCCCATAGCTGATCACAATGTCGACCTCTTTGCCCTGTCAGAGACGTGGCTTCGTGATGATGACTCGGATTTATATTTATATCCGTGACATTTGTTCAGACGGATATGTTTTCCACCATGTCTCTCGATTACGTACTACTGGTGGCGGGGTTGGCATTGTTCTCAAGAATAATATCAAGGACAAAATTCAAGCACATGAGTCCTATTGCTCTTTCGAACATCTTGAGCTGGAACTCAGGGCTACAAAGTGTTTTGTCCGTTTAATTGTCTTGTGCCGTCCTCCTTCACATCCGATGTGCCACCGTTTTTCGATGAGTTTGCCGGTTATCTTGCCCATGTAGTAACGGCATCAGGCCATTTGCTGATTGTTGGTGACTTCAACTTTCATGTTGATTCTCAAAATAGTGCTGGTCGGTGATTTACTGGCCTTCTGCATTCATTTAACCTTCACCAGCATGTAAATGATTCTACACATAAGAGTGGCCATACCCTTGACCTCGTTATCACTAGAGAGGAACAATCTTTCATCAAGAATCTCTCAGTCTTTGATCCTGCACTTTCTGATCATTTTATGATCCGGTGTAATCTAGATTTTTGTAAACCTGTCACTCAAGATCAAATGTTATCTTTTCGACGTTTACGTGCCATAGATATGGATAAGTTCTCCTCTGACCTGGAAGACTCCGCGCTAATTAGATCACCTCTAAATGATGACCATCCATTAGCTATTGATCAAATGGCTGACTCTCTAACTGCATTTAAAAATCAAGTCAGAGTCCTTGACCTATCAAATGTTATATCGAAAAATAATTGTGAAAATTGTGAGTTATGTAAAACTTAATTTTATATTGTTTATATATAGTTTCTCTTATTATTATTATAATATTAGTTTAGTTTACGTAGTAGGTGTCCCCAGTTAGTTTTACTCGTAAATACTAGAACGATTGACACGTTAATAAAGTTATTCATTCATTCATTCATTCATTCATTCAATTCAACTCCACTCTTCAATCTATAATCGACAATCATGCCCCAATCATTTTTACGTCTGTTACTCTTCGCCCTTATGCGGCATGGTTTACGGATGAAATTAAAGTTGCAAAGAGAAAGAGAAGAAAACTGGAAAGACGATGGCGTGCGCATAACACCGAAGCTAATCATCTATTATACACCGAACATTGTCGTGAGGTGAATGACTTGATTCGTTGTGCAAAAGAGAACCACTTTTCATCTATAATTAAAAGCAACCAAGGAGATCAGAAAATATTATTTCAAGCAGTTAATAATTTGTTATACAGGAAACCGATAGTAAGCTATCCTTCTGTGGGTTCTGATATGGCTAAAGCTGAAAAGTTCAAATCATTCTTTATTAACAAGATACGATGTATACGCGATAATTTACCTGTTCATAGTTCTGGATTTCCGAATTTCCCTTACTTGGATAACTCTGCGACTCAATCCCGGCCCTGTGAATTTGCGACTTTTTAACGTGCTTCTTCCGACTTTATAGATAACTTTATTAAATCCTCCAGAGTGAAAACTTGTGCTCTCGATCCACTACCAGCTTCTGTGCTAACTAAATGTTTACCAAGGTTGCTGCCAGTGATAACTGATATTGTAAATCGTTCCTTAGACGAGGCTCTTATACCAAACTCACTCAAAACTGCCATGATTATTCCATTGTTACAGAAGACTGATTTAGATACCGAATATTTTAAGAATTTTCGTCCTGTTTCTAACCTTCCGTTCGTCTCTAAATTGATCGAGAAGTCGGTTGCGGCACAACTTGTGCAGTACTTTGATGACAACAACCTTGATGAGAAATTACAATCTACTTACAAGAAATTGCATAGCACTGAGACTGCCCTTCTGAGAGTTCATGACGATATCTTACGTACTGTGGATTGTGGTTGTACTGTTGTTTTATTACTGCTCGACCTATCTGCGGCATTTGACACGGTCGACCATGGTATATTACTTCACAGACTTAATACTCGGTTTGGTATCAAAGGCAAGGTTCTTGCTTGGTTTAAGTCTTATCTCACCGACCGAAGTCAATTTGTTAGCATAAATGGATAAAATTCTTCTCACTCTGATCTAATGTTTGGAGTTCCCTAGGGATCTGTTCTAGGTCCGATTTTGTATTTACTGTATACGTCTCCTCTCGGCGACATTATAAGAAGACATGATATGAACTTCCATTTTTACGCGGATGACTGTCAAGTTTATTTTTCGCTTGACTCGGTTTCATCAGTTACTACTACGAGAATCGAAGCCTGCCTACAAGATATTGGAACTTGGATGTCATTGAACAAACTAAAATTTAACGGTGATAAGACTGAGCTTTTGGTCATCGGATCGGGTAATCTGTCTGCTTCTCGGCTTCCTTCTTTTACAGCGATTGATGGATCTGTTGTACAGCCTTCGAACTATGCCAGGAACATAGGCGTAATCTTTGACAATAAGGTAAATATAGAACGTCAAGTTTCGGCTATATGTAAATCTGCATTTTTTCACATCCGGAATATATCTCGGAATAGAAAGTTTTGTCAGTTAGTAGTACTAAGGCGTTAGTACACGCCTTCGTTACATGCAGATTAGACAACTGTAATTCTCTGTTATATGGTCTTCCGAAACATTTAGTTCATAGATTGCAATTAGCCCAGAATTGTGCGGCACGGCTGATCTTATGTGGTCGCAAGCATGATCACGTTACTCCTTTACTGCGGGAACTACACTGGTTCCCCGTGGAGCAGAGGATTATTTTTAAAATCTTATGTTTTACTTTTAAAGTTTTAAATAATTTATGCCCTAGTTATATCAGTGACTTGTTAGAAACTTAAAAGCCTACTAGGTCTTTGCGATCATCGAGTGGGAACTTGTTAGTGATTCCTCGCTCCAAGTTGAAATATTATGGCGATCGCGCCTTTTCTGTCTCTGCACCTAAGCTGTGGAATGACACTCCTGAAACCATAAAATGTAGTGGAAATCTTAACACTTTTAAGCGTAATGTTAAAACTTATCTTTTTAAACGTTATTTTAATGAATGATTATGTTTGATTATTATTTTACTTTTTACCTTGATTGTAAAGCGCCTTAGAGCTTTGGATAGGGCGCTATATAAATTGTCATTTATTTATTTATTTATTTATTTATAAAACAAGACGGAAGGGAAATCTCGAGACTTTTCGAACATGAGGGTTATTCAAGTGAGGGTATCCTCAATTCATTTTGTTTTGTACTTGTGAGGTTGTTTGTAACTCGTGTGAGACAACTTGATTCGGCTGAGAGTCTGAAAGCACGCCACCTAGTCACCCACATGCGCAGATTGGGCGCCCAGCTAAATTGATCTGTATGAACAGAGACGTTAACTCTAACAAAATGTTACAACCCAGGATAGGTAGAGGGGAAGAGGGGGTGACCCGGCTCCCTTCCCCCTGGTTATACACTGAGGAGGAATTTGTCGAGCCCTGAGTCTCATAAATGATACATTTGATTTGAATCAAGTGGCACTTTTGAATTTTCATTTCATACTAAGGTGTTGAGAGGTGCGGAGGAAGAAATCTTCAAACAATGAGAAAACCAGGATAATTGAATGTCATTTTTATGATATTTCTTAGTCAAATTACGATCTTAGTTCCCATAGGATCCTACGTCTATACTTCATGCTAATTATCATGTATTAAAAGGCCACTAAGAAAGCAACCAAAATTTCTCATATATTTATGTTATTCACCAGCCGGGAGGTCCGTATGGGGAAAAACTCTACCCTAGGTCTCAAATCCCCTTTTGTCTAGCGGAAAAAAGTGCCTTAAGGAGATCTCAAATTGCGAGAAGCTAAGTTACCGGTTGTGAACCAACAGTACCTTGATCACAAATTTGAATCTGACCTGTGTGATGTACATTGTTGGTTTCACACGCCGCCATCTGCACCAACGTGATCAAGAACGCAAAAACTCTTATTCATTAATTGGCAAGCATTTTCGTGACAAATATTCTTCGACTCCGAAAGATATTACAAAGAATTTCAGCATTTTAAAAAGTGTACAAACAAATTTGACTGACTAGTCTACGAAATGTTTTTTATGCATGAACTGCTCTCAAAGTACAATCGGACTCAATTCGTGCACCATTTTCTTATCATCCTCATATTATTTTTTCTCTTTGTATGTTTTTATAGTACGTTTACACCTGCTAATTTGTTTTGTACTTCTTACATGCTTATATGTATTGTTCCAGTTTACCACTCTCTTAAAAATGACCGAAGTATTGTTGAGACGTCGTTTTTTATCATTGATTTTTATTGTCAAAAGTTTCGAGAAACCCTTACTCATTATGGTAAAGTTGATTTAAGAGGCTTCCATGCAAACTTTGAAACATATTTTATAAGTATCCTCACCATCTGACTCTCAAAAATAAAGGGAACGTTTTTGTTGTGAATCTATTTTGCTGTTTTCTCGTGCGGCCAGTTTATCGCGTCCTATTTAAGTTAAGCAAACCTTCCGATTTTTTCAAAAACTTAGTCAGTGGTCATATGATAAAAAGCTTTTTGACTGAGATAAGACCTCATGACCTCGGGCAAAATATTTTCCCGTCCGGCTCTCCCGCTCAGTCAATAAGTGTATATTTTATTTCCGATGACGATTAATCTTCGGAGACTTATCTCTATTCAGTTTTGAATGGCAAGGAAAGTCATTGTAAGTAAATTCAAATCTATATCTTGAAGTTTTGAGAGTGTTTCTTTGTTTGCTTCAATGACGTCTCTAAATATCGTCTTTCCTCCACCGAGAAACTAAAGTCAAATGAGGCACTTTTCCTCAGAGATACAAGGGGGTTTAATGCGGCTTTTGATCATTGAATTCCCTCGTTTGCTGTTGTGCAATTTACGGTGGAAAAGATCAAATTCACGGCCCTGCAAAGACATAGCGAAAGATTATTTGTAGTGGAATTCAAAACTTTGCTCAGCGTTTTACAAGCAATATGGTCAAGTAAAATTTGCTTTTGCTTTGATAGTATTCGTTGTCTGAATCCATAATTGTGAGCCACTTGTTTCAATATTTACATTTTTTTAGCCTCTCTCGTGAAAAGATTGAAAAGTGTAAATTGCAGAACTCGGAGTGGTCCGTACCTGGGGTCCGTGTATTTAACCGATAATGTAGGAATGTTTTAAGAACTTGCTCTTAATCAGCCAGGTATAGGGACGTTCACAGCAAGGACGCCAGCGGAGCCTATAGAAATTAGGTACAATGTTGCGGAGGACTGAATAAAGGGGTAATTTTGTTTAGGTAACCTCATGATTTCGGGTGGAATTGTGGATAAATAAGCACGGGTTCATTTTTCAAAGACTTACAAATTTCAAGAGCCCCTAAAGTGAGTCTAATTTGTAATCTTTGAAAAAATTGCAAGGGCTGGTTTATTCCAAATCATTTTGCATGTGATAAGTCATGTGATACTTGTTAATGATATACATGCAAAAACTTACTCTGTTATCCTCTTCAGTCGTGTTTATTTCGTGTCACAGTTCACTGGCTCGCCCACTTGCCTCTGCTTTGTGGCCAGAGTGGTCAGGTTTTTCGCGCTTTACGCACGAAAAATCGAGCGTTTGTACTCTTATTCTTAGGTACCAGTCAGTAGCAGTAACAATTACACGAATGAAGGCTTTAAGGTTTGTAATCTTCCCCTCCTTTCGAAAGAACTGTTGCATACAACCCCTGGAGAATTTAATTCAGGGCCTTCGGTTCGTATGTTTCGTCACTTTCGTCAGAAGCGGTTTTGAAAGCACAAAACTTTCAGACTTTTAAGCGGTCGTTTGTTATTAGTTGGGTGATTCTCGTCCAAACTCTAAATAACTATCTCATAACCTGACCATGAATTTTTTTGCTGTACTTTAGCGAACTCCGCCACTATCGATTCCATTTCAACTTTCTGCATTGAATACCATCGAAAAAATACGCTGAAAATAAGTTGACGTTTCGAACTAATCACTCTGACGAGAGGCCAACCCCCGAAACGTCAGTTTTAGAAACTCTTTGCGGTGGCCATTACAAATTATCAACTCATTTCATAAAATCAAATGAGACTGTTACGATTGCTTTGAAGTGAATTGGAAAGTGGTCTGTCATTTCTGATCGCAATAGCGAGGGAAAGGGCTAGTTATATACTTCTTACGTTTTTTTGTGATCTGTTTCTACGTGCAGTCTCGCTTCAGGGTTTGGAAAACACATTAATTCTTGCCTTTAGGTCCCTGCTTATTGTTGCGAAAACACGACGTGCGTTGAATTTTAAGCAAAGACGTATAAAAGCTCTTTGTGCTAATTTGAATCGCTTGCCCAAACAATGCCTCCTTACAACTGCGTTGGTAAGAAACAACAAAAGAATACTGATCTCTACATAGGACTTAGCTCACATGCTTTTGGTAGAGGTGTATACCAACATTATATCAACAGTACCAGTGAAGGGTTTTCTTCTTCCTGCCTATCCTTCTGATGAAATATAGATATATATGAAATATATCCTAGACGGTATTCAGTGATTCATACAAACCTAAGTGCATGACGTCGATTCAGTTCCCTTGTTGTCGTACTTCATTTTAGACAACAAACACAATTAGGGTTTTTGATGGTTATCTTTTCGATTTTAAACTAATAAAAATTAGATATCTGATGAGCAAAATTGAACAGGCAAGAAAGAGACCACCTAATTTGCAACTTGTTGTCTTTTGAATACGTCTAACATTTCCTAGTTCTGAGAAACTGGCGTTGGATCAAATAATAAACCTCTACGTAATATTTTCATTCATTTAAATCACTTTTCTACTCGATTCAATATATACATGTTGGGACAGCCATGTCCCGGTCACTTCCGAACATAAAGGATCAAAATTCCATGTTGTTACATGAGAAAATCAAAAGCGTTTCTGTGTCCAACTAATTTCGGAATTTAACGGAAAAGTATGCACCCCATTCAGTTTCAAAGTCTGAGGCATATATGTCTCAACGTGTCTTCGTAGGAACTTGTATGCACCCCCTTCAGCTTCAAAGTCTGATGCATATATGTCTCAACGTGTCTTCCTAGGAACTTGTTCTAAGAATATTTTTCGCATAAAATTAAGTCTAGGGTCAAATTCTGGGAGTTCAGAGTTTGCTTTAGGCATTGATTATATGCACATTCACGTCAATTGCTCGTTCTGTTCCATACTATAACTGACACTTACAACAATGTACTGAGTCAGTTCAACAATATTTATTCGAACATATCTAATAGCTTTCACACAAGAGCACTAACCAAACCCGTGGGTTCGATAATAATAAGAAGAGAATCTGCTAAAATATTTAAAACACTATACTACTTGTTACAGGTGATGCGTGTCCTCTATAAAAATGTTACCTACACGTTATCACAATTATTTTAACAGGTAATATTTCACATGTACTGAGACTTGAATTAGAAAAAGAACATTGATCCAATCAATTTTTCTTTAAAGATAAGGACTAACCAGGCACTAAATGTCTCTTGTTCCAAACTTTATTTATAGTAGTTTATTCACAATTAATCACACACAGAAAGCAAAAAAAAGCTAACAAACAATACATTAACAACAAAAAATGCATGAAAAATTGTAAAGGGAGGTAGAAGAGGTTATCCCTTTCTAGTCCACCTCCTTAACTTATATAGCAATATTAAAAAATCCTAATGAATAAAGGCTGATAGTTTCTAAAGAAACTGTTAGGGGCTGCGTCGGTGGGGGTAACGAAATAATTTGGATATATCAACAAAGTTGAAATGGTAATTTGGCCACCGTAACGATTACAAAAGCTGACGTTTCGAGCGTTAGCCCTTCGTCGGAGCGAATAGAGGAATTGTGGGTTGTGTGTGCTTTTACAGGCAGAAAATGGAGCTACGTTATTGGTATCAGGTATCAATAATGCACACCTTTTCCTGGCATTTTTCAAAAGCGCAAGTTTGCCATTCTCTGTTAGATTTCAGTTCGAAATAAGTAAAGAATTTTCCTGAAACTTAAGTACGAATATTCGATCTACATTATAAGTGACATATACAGTATCAGCAATTTTTTAAATAATGATATTACAAATTTCGTGACAGCGGATTATAACCACAACTCTTAAACAACTAACAAATGGAGCAGTGCAAAATTATAACTCTAAACTGAAAATTCTTTCTTGAAGTTATATTTCAGCAATCATTGTGCAGATAGTTTCCCTTTCGGATCATTGTGAGATGTTGCCGAAAGTTAGAAAGATAAAAGCAGTCTCAAGTAAATACACAGTTGAAATCAAAATAAACTGTAAAATATCATCGAATTCAAACTTCGACTGAACTCCTCGGCAATCGTTTCAGAAAAGAAACACATTTGGTGAGATCGCGGTTTCCGTTCAAATATCAATTCGTCGATTTCGTTTCTTCCAATTAGTATGGCTTCAGGACCCTCCATAAAGTCCAAATCTTTGACCAGTTTCTGAATTTCTGGTGTTATATTTCCTGATCTAAACGAAGCGACTACCTTCTCCCATTCTATCATGTCATCAGCACAGTTTTCGAAAAAAGATTTCTTTCGAAACCTATCAGCAAAACTGCGTTGGACCTGAAAAATCAATAGGACGGGTTTAGATGTAATGCTCTTCGCCCAATTCAAAGCAATTCGGAAATCCTTCGTTACATAAAAACCCAACCCACTACTAAAGTCTCGTCTCTGTCGACCAGTGGTCAAATCTACACCCCGTTGGAAAATGTCCTTTGCACTGTCGTGATCTGTTCCATGAAAAAAAACAGTGAATTGGTCTTGTTCCATGCATAATTCACTTAGAATAGAACCTGTCTTTTCATGCATTGCGCCTTTCTCTAACGAAACATTTTTGATTTTGACTGAGCCTTCTTCTTCGTTCAAGGAGTTGTTTTGGGATTTCTGAAACCACGTATCTGTGGAATTACATTGAAAAGGAAACTTCTCGACCTGCGGAGACAGCAACAAATTGTATTTGAACTCGTCTTCTACAAATATCGCAGCCCATTCCCACGCCTCTAAGTGCTGCTGCATATTTCCTGCGAGCGAACGTGTTAAAACGGTCTCGATAGAACCCGTCGATTCGAAACCGATTGCAAGTAGCAGCTCTTTTTTCAGAGAACTTTTCTCATCAAAACGAAGAGATTCATAATTTTCCCACAAGAATTTCACGATCCAGTCCCTTACTGAGCGGTGGTTTCTAATTCTACGCGAAAAGTTACCGAGGTGATCTAGAAAATCAATACGAAGTCCAAGGCAAGAACAAACTCGAACTGTATCAGCACATGTTCCTGTTTCACTGTTCATTTTCAAACTATGTTCAGGCGTGAGAAACTCAGTTTCTACGGGCATCTTCTTGTCTACCTCAGTGAAAGCTTTCTGAAGACCAGCGAAACCGTTTAAAATGTCTTGCTCTATTTCGTGCAGTTTCTGAAACAAACATTGCAAATGTTTCACGGCTTGCTGACCATCGTTAATTGTTTCTCTTGAATCTCTAAGGTGTGCTCGATGCGCTTCGTCGCTTTCAACTGTACGTTGAATTGTTTTTAAGATGATGTTAAGATCTTCAAGACGACTTAACGTGTCCTTTGTCTTTGGACGCTTTCGTATTGACTGATATAGAAATGAAAATATGATTCTTTCTAATAGCAAGATGAGGACTGGTTGACTGAATGATTTGCCCTTAGTTGATGAAGAGTATACTGACGCAACCGTTTTCTCGCCATCTTCTTCTAACTTAGCAATCAACTTCCTTAGTGCCATCAAATTGAAAAACATTTCAGAACCTTCAACGAGGTCGTCTTCGCTTTCCTTTCCTACCCATCCTTGAGAGTCATCTACAGGGTCCCAAAAAAGGTGTTCGATGCTTGGGCTTGATGTAGTTCTATGGCGATTCCATTGCGTTCGTGTTTTAGCTTGATCCTTCAAGAGACTCGGCCGACGATGAAAAGGATCTTTGGGTCTTGAATAGGAACTCATAATCCATACATTACAATGAGGAAACGAAAATAAAGAAACGTTTTCACAGCCTTCTACAACTGATCTTTAAACTGAGGCCCTCAAATTCTTGTACCAGCTTGTATTAGCGTTTTTTTCCTTCTTTAGAAATCACCTGCTAAAAATACTTCTTTCCTTTGTCCTTTTAGAAACAGTTATGATAATTTTTTCCCGTGATCAACTTCGTGATCCAATTGGGTAGTTCCTACTTCAGGAGACAATATGCCGGTCTTCACGCTTCGTTAGAAATTGCGCTCAAAACCATGATAAAAATAAGAACAAAATAAAAGCACCAGTACAACGAGTTTTTTTAC